>NW_017307660.1:381112-394929 GCF_000935625.1 Nanorana parkeri | reverse complement strand
TAAAAGTATCTGAGGTAAAGTGGATGTCTCCTCCTGTGGTAGTTCCCTTAGGTTCCCTAAGCCCTCTACCTCCACACAGGCATCACTGGCAGTCTGATTCTGCCAAATCCCCTCCACTGCCGCATGAACTTTTGCCCCCACCTGTCTAGGTCAAGGTGAGAGAATGTCTTCTTGCATTTGCGCACTACTGGCTAGCCCATGTCTCGCAAAGGTTTCTCACCTCCAACCTGCGCCTATCTCCAGACAGGGTTAGCGCATTTGTATCTGGCCATCAAGGACTCCTTGCTCAGGCGATGTTGACTCCACTTTCTACCACAGAAAGATTTCGGAGTGTAGCTCGGGGTTACTTTTCCATACCATAAGCGGTAAACCCGAGCCACACTTGGGAATGCCGCATAGCATTACTTACCTTGTCCCTCGAGCCGCGCTGTATTCTCCGACCGGCATCCGTCTTCCGTCCCTTGCGAGCGTACGCGTCGCAGGTGGGTGGAACCGGCGGGATATTTAAAAAAGAAAAGAAAATCGGGGAAAAAATAGACCGAAAAAAGAAGCAAAGAAAAAAAATCATACCGCCAGGGAGGTTAAACCTCTTCATGGTGTATAAGAAGGGTGGAATTCCTCCAATGCTGGATCTCAAAGCCTTGAATGTTTTTGCCAAAAATCCAAAAGATGGAGCAGATCCTTTTGGCACTGGCATCTCTACATCAGGGGGACTTTCTGGGATCTATAAACCATCAATAGTGCATACCTTTTTTAATGTACCCATTTACCAGGGAAACCAGCATGCTTTGCGTAGGAGCATTTTGCAGCCTTGCCTTCTGGCCTAGCCATGATCCCCTGGGTGTTTACCAAAATGTTGGTGCTACTTTTAGCTGCTTTGAGGTATACCAATCATGGAATACCTGGACGACCTCCATATTGCTGATGGAGTCTCACCTTGAACTGGAGTCCAACCTGTCCATTACCATTCAGACACTGGAGGGATTCAGGTGGGTCCTGTACATACGGAGAGCCTCACTGCCCCTAGAATATTTAGGGTAAATTTGGGACACCAGCCAGGCCAAGGTGTTCCTTATGTCAGAGAAACTTCAGAAGCTTTAAAAGAGAACTATGGCCAAACCTTTTGATGATGGTTCTTTCTTTGGGTCACAGAAGGACGTTTACTATTGTCCTTCTGTGATCCAAAACTCCGCAAATAGCGGGATATTGCTGCAGAGTAAGCATCATACGAGAGGTTGTGCTTGTTGCTATTACCGGTTGTGATGCAATTAATCTCGGAGACCACTGTGAAAGGGACTTAAAGTGCTGATTTTTTTTCTCCAGGGAATGGAATAAAGCAGGTTTACTCATCTGATCCTCAATCCTGCCAATCTGTTAGATTGGTCCCGGCAGCCTCTTCTTCCCTGGACTCCAGGGGTCCAAGGACCACTGATGTCATCACATCTAATTCAGGTCCATTGACTTGCATTAGAGGTGAGGATGCAGAGGGACATTCCACAGCTGGAGCAGAGAGTGACAGAGGTGAGTGGCAACTGCTGCAGGACCGAAGATCAGTATATCTGCTTATTCCATGCCCTAGAGCAGAGGTGGGGAATCTCCGGCCCTCCCAGCTGTGGCGAAACTACAAATCCCACGAGGCATTGCAAGATTCTCACAGCCACATGCATGACTCAGACAGATGCATCATGGGATTTGTAGTTTCACCAGAGTTGGATGGCCGGAGGTTCCCCCACCCCTGCCCTAGGGTAACCCCACTACAAGGGAAAGTTTTTAAAATGCCCGCAGTTCTTCTTTTATAGTATATTGTTTGCAAGATTACTCCTACAATTCTCTTCTCATAAATGACAACAGTCCTTCGTTTCTGTTCAAGATTTCTTCACTTGCATGTGCATATATGATTGAAATAAAGATTTGGGGAATGCCCATGTCGATATAAGCATGCTCCAGATGTCTCCCTTAAATAACTGTGTTATATAAACTGTATTACTGAAACCATATAATGTATACACATCACATGATGTTGGCATCCTGCATATAAAATCTGCCAACAAATCTCCCTCATGAGTCACCCCTAAATAACCCTATTTATCCATAAATTACCTAATTTTTAATGAAGTCCAGCTTATAACGTACAGCTGTTATTCCTTCCATACTGGGCGGAATACAAGTCCACTTTCTATGGAAAATGCCTCTTTATATAACATTGCAAAGAATATCCAAAACCCAACAGTTTTTATAGGATAACTCTGCTCACAAAACCTGCTGCACATGTGCAGTGAATCTATTGCATGCTATTACACGCTGGGGTTGCGGGTGACCACATCCTTCTGTGAGGATATATAGGGAGGGTTGGTGTTGTGCCCTTCAGCAGCAGTGTATTTCCGTACCCAGAAATGCTATAATTACCCCTCCTTTCCCCCCTTTTTTGGATGCAGTGGACAAGGAAATATATGGTAGGTAGAGGGTGAATAGATGCCTGCTTATAGCTCTCCAAATTTGGTAGTCTGTAGAATGGTGAGATTTTATGCGGTTTTATATTCAATCTTATTTCAGATATCCTACAAGTCCACAAGGTGGATTATATGCGCAAAGGGATCTATGAAAACCATTGGGTCTTGAATGTTTGCAAAGTTATGCACAGAGGCTTTGTCTACATAGAAGGTAGACCTGTATTCTGCCCAGTATGGAAGGAATAAGATATGTACTTTGGGGGGTATTTAGGGGAGGTGTGTGTAATTGTTTTATTGATTGCATGTAATATTCTTATTTTCTGAGATTGTGGATTTGGGGTTTTCAGCTGTAAGCCATAATCATCACAATTATGACATCACGGCTTGAACTATCTTGCTTTGCATGTAATGAGTCTATCTCGTATATTAGTTTCACCTTTTTAAGTTGCATTAGTGAAATAAATGAACTTTTGCACGATATTCTAATTATTCGAGTTTCACCTGTACAGTATGTGTGCACATACATACATACATACTCACTGCTCAAAAAACATTAAAGGAACACTTTTTAATCAGAGTATAGCAGCTAGTCAATGAAACTCCTGGGATATTGATCAGGTCAGTTAAGTAACAGAGGGGGTTGTTAATCAGTTTCAGCTGCTTTGGTGTTAATGAAATTAACAGGTGCACTAGATGGGCAACAATGAGATGACCTCCAAAATGGGAATGGTTTTACAGGTGGAGGCCATTGACATTTTTTTTTCCCTACTCATCTGTTCTGACTTTTTTTTTCACTAGTTTTGCATTTGGCTAGAGTCAGTGCCACTACTGGTAGTATGAGGCAATACCTGGACACTATAGAGGTTGCACAGGCATGCCAACTTCACCAGGATGGCACATCAATACGTGCCATTGCCAAAAGGTTTGCTGAGTCTCCCAGCACAGTCTCAAGAGCATGGAAGAGATTCCAGGACATAGGTAGTTACTCTAGGAGAGCTGGACAGGGCCGTACAAGGTCCTTAACTCATCAGCAGGACCGCTATCTGCTCCTTTGGGCAAGGGGGAACTGGATGAGCACTGTCGGAGCCCTACAAAACGACCTCCAGCAGGCCACTCGTGAATGTCTCTGACCAAACAATCAAACTGACTTCATGAGGGTGGACTGAGTGCCCGACGTCCTCTAGTGGGCCCTGTGCTCACTGCCCGGCACCGTGGAGGTCAATTGGCATTTGCCATGGAACGCCAGAATTGGCAGGTCCGCCACTAGCGCCCTGTACTTTCCACAGATGACAGCAGGTTCACCCTGAGCACATGTGACAGACATGAAAGGGTCTGGAGAAGCCGCGGAGAACGTTGTGCTGCCTGTAACATCGTTCAGCATGACCGTTTTGGTGGTGGGTCAGTGATGGTCTGGGGAGGCATATCCATGGAGGGACGCACAGACCTCTACAGGCTAGACAATGGCACCCTGACTTCCATTAGGTATCTGGATGAAATCCTTGGACCAATTGTCAGACCCTACACTGGTGCAGTGGGTCCGAGAGTATGCAGCCAGTTCCTTAAGGAATTGATACCATTGAATGGCCCCCATGCTCTCCTGACCTGAATCCAATAGAACACCCCTGGAACCTTATGTCTTGGTCCACCCGATGCCGCCAGGTTGCACCTCAGTCTGTTCAGGAGCTCAGTGATGCCCTGGTCCAGATATGGGAGCAGATACCCCAGGACACCATCTGTCTTCTCATTAGGAGCATGCCCTGATGTTGTCAGGCGTCCATACAAGCACGTGGGGGGCCATACAAACTGAGTACCATTTTTTTTTGCATCATTTTGTTCACTTTGATTTTGGGGGTGTCTTTGAATTCAGCCCTCTGTAGGTTGATCATTTTAATTTCCATCAAACGATGTGGCATGCTTTCGTTCCTAACACATTACACAGTCTAGTATACAGTAGATATCCAGCATGATATTTTTCCCCATTGAAATCTGGTGTTTTCAAAGTGGCCCTTTAATTTTTTTGAGCAGTGTATGTATATATGTACACACACACACACACACACACACACACACACACACACACTGAAATGTGTGTGCGTCTTATGGAGCGAATCCCTAGTTTTTTTGTACATATAGCCCTGCTAAAGCAGAGCTAAATGTACAATGGAAGCCGTTGCTCGTTTAATACAAGCGATCTATTCAGATGTGGTTTTCGGGTCCGCTCCTCTGGGGGACCCGAAAATAGAGCCCCTAGAGCATCATCCGTTCTTCGGCAGCTCTGTGTGATCACTGAGACCGTGGTGCTGTAATCGCAGCGCCACCTGTCTCGGCAGTCACTTACTGCAGCTTCTGTCTCAGCTTCTGAGCGCAAAATACGGTGTGTGTGTGTATGTGTAAATAAATAAAATATAGATATATGGGGAGCTTTATGGTAATATTGGTAAAGTTGTTGTTAATATTTATTTTTGTAACTTTATTCTGCATAAAACATGTGAGTGTAATTTGATAAGATAATTTAAGAGGGTGTGTTTAGGGGGCGGAGTTAAGGCCGGGGCAGGGTAGGGGTTAGGTGGGCAGCTGGTGGCGAATAACTCGTAAGGCCTGGCTAGTAGCTCAGGACTTGAAATTTTGACCCCTGGTGTAATGGATAGAAAACTGGTCACAGGAACAGGTACTAGTATCTACAGCTACTAGTGTCACAGGAACAGGACAAAGTATCAATTTAAATGTCTAATTTTCTAAATGGTCTAGGGTTAGAAGGGTTGTTAACCTGTTTTATTAACTTAATTAATTCAATTTCACTGTTTGCTATAATATATGATATAACATATGTGATATGAGGTGTAATACATTTGCAATATACTAATTGTTTAAGATCCCTAAATAAACAGTTTATTATTGATTCTACTGTCACCATTAGAGGAAAGCAAGCAGCCATCACCAAAGATAGAAGGAAAGAGTTTTTTTAATCTCAAACTGCTTAGGAGATTCTTTATTGTTAGAGTAGTAAAATTGTGATACTCCCGTGTGTGTGTATCTTATTACATGATTTTATCTTATGTTCTTATTTTTTCTCTACAACATATCAAAAACCTGCCACTGAAGGAAAAGAATAGAAATGTCTCCAACCTCTGTAATACATGCCTCCCAGTAAAAAAAAAAAGTATCTTGTCAACACAATCAGTATGCACCCTGCATTTTGTTTTTATACAGAACATCTACCAATACTTTCTTTTACTAAAAGATTGCGATCACTAACTTGTTTTAGGGTGTTCCTTTTTTTTTTTTTTTTGCGCTGTCGTATGTCTTTTTTTCTGTACTGCATGCCAAGTCACTGTACTGCAACAAGCCTTGCAACAAGCCTATCAGGTGTTCTGACATGTATACTCTCATTTCCAGTCTGTAACTCGTAAAGTTGAAAAGAACAAAGATGGCCACCCCAGAGTATTAACCTTTTTTAAAGCAAGTTGACGATTTCAGCTCTTTCTATCTTGACTGGTTTATTTTAATATGCACATTTTTAAGCATAATTCTCCTCCTTTACCTGTGCCTTTCTCTGGTCTACTTGTGAACATCAGGCATGATTAACAACTGGACAAGGTGTTTTAAGTTACGTGAGACATTAGAGAAATGTCAACATGATATATTAATGAAGTTCAAAAATCTTAAAAATTCATTTAAGATTTGATTTGAAGTGAGATTTAATAAAAAAAAAAAAAATCTTATAACTTAATTTTGTTTACTATATTCTGTTTAATGGCTTTTCACTTTTCTTATGCACCATCTACATTTTTGTTGAGCTATAAGCTATAAAACAATTGATCTTCTGTAGAACACTTACTTTGTCACTAAATATTGTGCATGTAAACCTAAAGCTAAAATATAATCTGCAAATATTTCCCTGGTTCCTCCTTTCGCCCTCATCAACATGTGAATTAATTTTTTTAAAACTATTATTATTATACAGGATAACACCTTTGTTTTCATGACACACCTTATTTTAGACCCAGTGATGCTATCACTAAAGCTGGCAATACACGTATAGATTATCTGCAGATTTTTTTATGGTCAGATGGAAAAAGTGCAACAGATTCCAACGTCTACGCTAAACTCTGTGGGTGAAGGAATCTCCCACTGGGCCAAGCTTCAGTATCTTGCTAGTTGGCCCCGCTGGCTCTCAAAACACCTGAACAATGCCTGCATCCAATCAGATTGTTCAGGTATTGTGACAGCCAGCAGGGCCGACTAGCAAGGTATTGAAGCTTGGCCCAGTGGGAGATTACTCCATTTCACACAGTTTAGCATAGATGGAGGAATCTGTTGCATCTGACCATAGAAAATCTGCAGATAATCTAATAGGTGTATGGCCAGCTATAGTCTCTGTTCTTAATGCAATGCAGGCAGATCATGTCTGATGGCAGGGGCCAGCAAGCTGCTATAGATGCCTCCAATATTACTCGAGCTCTAATCCCTGATGGAAGCAGTGCGCCAGCTCTTGGGGGCTTGTTATCCAAATATTAAAATGCTTTAATGTGTTGATGTTTGAAGGATTGATCAGTCTTAAGGTGCCCATACACTGTGCGATTATCACACGATAATTGCGGGAAATCCCGCAATCGTACGATAATCGCAAAGTGTATGGAAGGCGTACGGTCGCACGTCTTTTGTCTAAGGAGCATGTTCGAAAACCAGCCAAAAATCTTAACATTTTCGGCTGGTTTGTGGCATGCTCGGGAGACTAATGCTGAACGGGCCAGCATGCGCACGTGCACACTGCCCGTTTAGCATTGCGGACATCAGAAGCCCTCCCCTCAGCGGGCCGGGCTTGCGATGATCGCAAGTACAATCTGCCTGTCCAAGATGGGCAGATCGTTCGTGTTTTTAAAAAAAATTACTTTACAGCCATTGCAAGACTAAGGTCTTGCGATGGTTGTAAAGTGTATGGCCACCTTTAGGCAGACTGTGTTTGCATGCAGATTGCCCTTGGTAACACCCATCCGTGATCCTAAGCCTCCTTGATTTTCATGGACTAACATCTAGTAAATAAAAGGTATAGGTAATGGACAACAAGGTTGAGAAGGAAAGGGCTAGGTCTTGTATTTCTTCTAGTGAGGAAATGGGGCAAGCTTCATCATGCTGCTGCTGCTTCTGATGCACTCTGTAGGAAGCTTGCAAAGTGCAGTGAAATCAAAGTAAGCAATCCTGGTACAGGAGAGGAGCCTGCACAACTATCCGAGTCTGAAGGTAAGGCTGGTCTTCAGCTTTAAATTTGATTTTGGTCCTTATTTTCCAATGTGAATGAAAATTTAAACGATGCTCTGGTATCCTAAGCATCAGTCGCACTTAATGTGTGGATGATGCACCACTGCAGTTTCTAGCAGAAGAAAAGAGACTCGAGCATGATACCAAAGACAGGTCTAAAGGGTGAAGAGTTTGGAGAAGGCAGGAAAAGTGAACAATCTAGGACAACATAGCTGAACTGGAAAGTGAGCTGAATTGGAGAATTTTCCAAATCGGCTATTTTGGCCTAGATCACTTCCTCTGCATTCTCCAAACTCTTCACCTTTACTGATACCTTGTAATTATAACAGTTGCTGGGACAATCTCATGTTTGGGTGGCTGGCCCTCAAGCCCACTCTCTGCTATTCTGTACATCAGCTATAGCACCTTGTCCTAAAGAACATAAAATTGAGAAGCTTAAATATTATGCAACATAAAAGTGCTTTTACACATTTTTTGTGTGTTTTTTTTCAATGGTATATATTTAAAAAAAAGGCTCAAACCTGTATTTTTTTTGTCTTTGTTGTCTGTCCTCCTGAGGTCATTTCTTTTTACTTCCTTTCCTGGAGAGAAAACAAAGAATAAAAGGAGAATTACAGTTGTCGGCGCATTTGTCTCCATTGAATGGTTTGTCATCACCTCCTCAGTGGCAACGCTAAATTTGTGGATGCCACATCACTTTCTGTCCCGGCAGGCTTCTGCTTCCGGCTAGGGACGCAGTGCCATGCCTCTTCGAGGGTCAGCTGACATTACTGGCCGGGGCTTCCAGCTGGTGGTGTGTGAAAGAAAGAGGCAGACCCAGGCCTACTCCTGATATACAGTATAGGCCTTATCTTCCTGCGCTCTCTCCTTTCTCCTGCGCTCTCTCCTGCGTTCTCTTCTCCCCTCTTCACGTGGGATGAATCCATGCTGGAGATTTATAAGTCTGGGATCTCATGTTCCTCTCAGTCGGTGACACTCTGTGACGTATTGTGCAGATATTTTCACCGTCGGCTCCTCTTCTCCCAGTACGATCTGGAGTCTCCTCGTCTCTTCTATAGAGGTGAAGTCTGGGATGAGAGCGTAGAGTCTCGAAGTGAGTTTCTCTTAGTGCTGAGTACTTGGGGCACTGTAGGAGGAAGTGGACCCCATCTTCCAGGGCCCCCTGGTCACACCGCTGGCACAGTCTACTCTCCCTGGGCTTGTAGGTCTGTCTATGCCGCCCTGATTCAATTTCCAGGCTATGGGCGCTCAGTCTGTACCAGCTCAGGATTTGTCTGTCCTTGGGGTCTAGTAGTACCTCCAGGTATGCGGCCAGTTTGTATTCCCTCTGTAATGATTGGTAAATTATGAGTTTTTGGGAGTTTGCTATATCATGTCTCCATTCTCTGATATAGTTTTCCCTGGAATCAATAATTATGTCCTCTCTCTCGCTCTTGCTCTCTCGCGCTCTCTCTTTCCCCAGTCATCTTCCAGGACAGCCCATGAGATAAGGCTCCGCCTGCCTGCAACAGGAAACACATCAACCACATTTAAATAAATGGACCCCTCCTTCCATCCCAATTCAGTTGTTTTTTTGTGTTTCCTCCGGTACACAGGTTCACATCGTAATGTTTGTTGTTTTCAGGGCTCGTTTTCAATTTGCCTCAGGGCAGAGCCTAACCCTGATATGCGTTGGGACCTACTCCCAGGATTTCCTGCTGCAGCGCATACAGGGATGCCTTGTCGGACCCCCATCCGAGACTAGGCCAAGGTTCCCCTTCGTCATTCAGGGAGGGCAACCATCCTCCTGTGCGTGAGTGGCTCCAGATGGTGACCCCCCCCGGTGTGCAGCAGTGGCAATGGTGTTACCCTGAGCGGTGTACGGGACCCCCTCTTGTGTTGGCATTCTAGGGGGCAGGCTCTAGCAATGGGTGCAGTGAGACACTTACCAGTTGGAGCACTGTGGTCGCTGTTCCAGGGGGCCATGTTTCCGTCCGATGAACCGCATGGTGGTTTGCGCGGGAGAGTGGCGGCGTCTACAGGCAGTTTCAAGGTTGTAATGTGTCACAGCATCAGCTGGGAGCACCATTGCGCCGCCTGAACGCGGAGCTAGGCGCGTCATCGAGTACCGCGTGGTACGGTGACGTGCTTCTGGTGCGCCATTTACGGGTTCCAGAACACAGCGCGTGCTGGCCAGTGTAAAGGCACCTGGGGACGGAGACAGTCGGCATGTGAGGCAGTTGATACACCTCCCATAACGAACGCCGCTCGGCCATGACTACTGCGGCTGCACACCTCGCGGACTGACTGGGACCACATACGGTCAGTGGGGACGTCGGGAGCGGGCCAAAAGCATGGTCGACAGTGAGCTGCAATATGCCCACGGAGCCCGGACTTGGTGTTGCCCACCCCCCCCAGATCTGGGAGAGCATGGCACTGGCGCTAAGGTAGGCGAGTTTTATGAGTAATTCTACTCTATCTTTACTCAGCTTGTGTTGGGGGCCTGTGGTACAGGACAAGCTGGGTTGTGATGTTTCTCAAGCATTGTTTGCATGTTGGGTAGAGCACTGGTTGACGGCATCCTTCTTGTCTTACGCAGGTCAAGGCCTCGGAGGATAAGCCCCTTGCTGAAGCTAGTGGCTCTCGCCCAAAAGGGAAGAAGTATGCCTCTTGCAACGCCAAAATGTCACCTTCATGGTCCAAACCCTTATGCAAAGGCTGTTTAGAGAAGGTGGTGGCCAAAGAATCGGCTGGGATGTTCAAGGGTCTGATAGATTCTATGAGAGATTAAATGGTTACCACTTTTCAATCTTTCCGGTCTGTGTTACAGAACCCAGTGGGACCACTGGTAGACCAGTTTGCCCGGTACATCGGGGGAAGGTAGTTCGATGGGCTATGCAGAAAGCTGCATGAGCAAGCAAGCGCCCAGTGAATCCTCGGGCTCTCAGGTAGAGTCAGAGGATCAGGATGAGTCGGAGGGGGAATTACATAGCAGCAGAGCTGCGAAATTCCTTTTTCCCTCTTTTGAAACAGGTGAACTGTTAAAGCCATATGGGATACTTTGGGTATTAAAGAAGAATCCACTGAACTGTCAGTTCATGATAAACTTTACAAAGGGCTTCAAACAAAGAAAGGGCATACCTTCCCGGTCCACAAATCACTCTCGGACTTGATCCAAGAGGAGGGGAAGCACCCAGAGAAAAGAATGTTTTTCTCGGTGGGTCACAAGCGCAGGTTTCCATTTGCAGAAGAGGATTCGGGTCTTTGGGACAAATGCCCGAAAATAGATGCCTCCTTAGCAAAGGTCTCTAAAAAGACGGATCTATCATTTGAAGATATGGGAGCGTTGAAGGACCCGATGGACAGAAAGGCGGAGGCTTTGCTCAGAAAGGGATGGGAATCGGCAAGTGCTGGCTTCAAACCTGGTTTGGCCATTACTTGTGTGGCTAGGACGCTAGGGGTGTGGCTGAATCGGCTACAAGAACACCTGGAGTCTGGTACTGTTTGCCCCGTCAGAAATTTTACTCCAGCAAAAGCTGGAGTTAGCGATCCAACACTTGGAGAGTCTGGGTTGGGTGGTGAACAGGGAAAAGTCACAACTGGTCCCCGCACAGACGGTAACATTTTTGGGTTATTGGATCAATACCCAAGAAATTACCATTACTTTACCAGGGGAAAAAGTGGCAATGCTGGTGGAGGAAATGCTGAGGCTGAGACTGCAGGGCGCAGTATCAGTCAGGTCAGTGATGAGAGTGGTGGGGCTTATGACGTCCGCCATCCCAGCGGTTACCTGGGCGCAGTTCCATTCCAGAACCTTACAGAATTGGCTATTGAGGGCCTGGGGAAGTCGACAAGACCTAGACAAAATGGTCCACATCACGGAGGAGGCCAAGCAATCCCTCCTGTGGTGGATGGACTGTCGAAACCTCTCAGTGGGCAGGCTGTGGTGCCAGCCTGCGCCGTTAGTAGTGACGACGGATGCCAGTGCCTGGGGATGGGGAGCCCATTGCCTGGAGCACATTTGGCAGGATACCTGGGAGCATACAGGCAGAGTCAAGTCGTCAAACTGGAGAGAGCTGAAGGCGATAGGGCTAGCTCTATGCTAGTTTCGAGAGGTCTTAGCGGGCCGCCATGTAGCGGTGGCCTCGGACAATGCAGCGGTGGTAGCTTATATAAACAAGCAAGGGGGCACGCGCTCGCATGGGCTAATGTCATTGGCGACGGAGATTCTGTCATGGGCAGAACGAAACCTCCTATCCCTGACAGCGAGACATATCAAAGGCAGCCTGAACGAGCTGGCAGACTCACTCAGCCGAACGGAGCTTCACAGATCCGAATGGGCTCTGAACGCAAGAATGTTTGCCTGGATCACCAGCTTGTGGGGCTGCCCGGAGGTGGACCTCTTCGCAGCCGCCAACAACAGGCAGGTGGAACAATTTTTTTCCCTCTCCAGGGACGACGGGGCTCTGGGGGTAGACGCTTTGGAGTACCCTTGGGAGGTTCCGTTCGGGTTACGCATTTCCTCCGCTACAGTTGATTCCGAATGTACTTCGGAAACTCAGAGGAGAGAGGCTGATGTTAATTTTGATAGCGCCACATTGGCAGAAGATGCCGTGGTTCATGACACTCCTAGAGCTTTGTGTGGAGGGGCCGCTGCTTCTTCCGCCGACGGCAGACTTGCTGGTACAGGGCACGGTGAAACACCCGCAAGTACAGGCTTTAAATTTAGCTGCGTGGCTTCTGAAAGGGAGGTGCTGATGAATAAAGGGTTATCCGCACAGGTCGTTTCCACATTGTTGCACAGTAGAAAACCGGTCACAGCTGCAATTTACCTGAAAGTGTGGAGAGTCTTTTCGAGCTGGTACAACAGCCAAGGTAGACCGACGGCCGACACGGTGCCGTTGGTTTTAGATTTTCTGCAGGGTGGTCTGGAGAAGGGACTTTCCTGTAGTACACTGAAAGTACAGGTGACGGCTCTGTCTAATTTTGTGGCTATTAGACTGGCAGAGGAACCTCTCATAAAGAGGTTTATGCGAGCTGTAGTAAGAATGAAACCCCCAAGGAGTAAGGTGGTGCCAAATTGGGATCTCTCGGTGGTGTTCCAAGGGTTTCTCAAACAGCCTTTCGAACCCCTGGGGGAGTGCTCAGTCCAGAACCTGACAGTGAAGACAGCCCTCTTGGTAGCATTGGTTTCTGCTCGGAGAGTGAGTGAGATTCAAGCCTTCTCCATGGCTGATCCATACTGCACCATTAAGGAATCTTCCAGGACAGCAGATTCCCGCCCTTGGTTGGAAGCCAGGGGACATCCGTGACTGGATGATGGAGGGGATACTTTGAAATGTTTGGTAGCCTTCAGTTCTAGAGGGTACTGAATTGGGATGGAAGGAGGGGTCTATTTATTTAAATGTGGTTGATGTGTTTCCTGTTTGCAGGCAGGCGGAGCCTTATCTCATGGGCTGTCCTGGAAGATTCCTGGAAACAGAGTTATCAGGTAATCAACTCATGTTCTTGCTCGCGCTCTCTCTCTTGCGCTCTCTCTCTTGCGCTCGCTCTCTTGCTCCCTCTCTCTTGCTCCCTCTCTCTTGCTCCCTCTCTCTCGCACTCTCTCTCTTGCGCTCTCTCTCTCTTGCACTCTCTCTTGCACTCTCTCTCTCCCTCTCGCTCGCGCTCGCTCCCTTTCTTGCTCGCTCCCTTTCTTGCTCGCTCCCTCTCTTGCTCGCTCTTTTGCTCCCTCTCGCTCTCTCTCTTTCTCTCTTGCTCTTGCTCGCTCTCCCTCTCTCGCTCTCTCTCTCCCTCGCGCTCTCTCTCTCCCTCGCGCTCTCTCTCTCCCTCGCGCGCTCTCTCTCCCTCGCGCGCTCTCTCTCCCTCGCGCGCTCTCTCTCCCTCGCGCGCTCTCTCTCCCTCGCGCGCTCTCTCTCCCTCGCGCGCTCTCTCTCCCTCGCGCGCTCTCTCTCCCTCGCGCGCTCTCTCTCCCTCGCGCGCTCTCTCGCTCGCTCTCCCTCTCTTGCTCGCTCTCCCTCTCTTGCACGCTCTCCCTCTCTTGCTCGCTCTCATGCTCGCTCTCTCTCTCTCGCTCGCTCTCGCTCGCTCTCTCTCGCTCTCTCTTGCTCTCGCTCTCTCTTGCTCTCG
>NW_017307660.1:296112-378612 GCF_000935625.1 Nanorana parkeri | reverse complement strand
TCGCTCTTGCTCTCTCTCGCTCCCTCGCGCTCCCTCGCGCTCGCTCTCTCCCTCGCGCTCTCTCTCTTGCTCTCGCTCTTGCTCTCTCTCGCTCCCTCGCGCTCCCTCGCGCTCGCTCTCTCCCTCGCGCTCTCTCTCTTGCTCTCGCTCTTGCTCTCTCTCGCTCCCTCGCGCTCCCTCGCGCTCGCTCTCTCCCTCGCGCTCTCTCTCTTGCTCTCGCTCTTGCTCTCTCTCGCTCCCTCGCGCTCCCTCGCGCTCGCTCTCTCCCTCGCGCTCTCTCTCTTGCTCTCGCTCTTGCTCTCTCTCGCTCCCTCGCGCTCCCTCGCGCTCGCTCTCTCCCTCGCGCTCTCTCTCTTGCTCTCGCTCTTGCTCTCTCTCGCTCCCTCGCGCTCCCTCGCGCTCGCTCTCTCCCTCGCGCTCTCTCTCTTGCTCTCGCTCTTGCTCTCTCTCGCTCCCTCGCGCTCCCTCGCGCTCGCTCTCTCCCTCGCGCTCTCTCTCTTGCTCTCGCTCTTGCTCTCTCTCGCTCCCTCGCGCTCCCTCGCGCTCGCTCTCTCCCTCGCGCTCTCTCTCTTGCTCTCGCTCTTGCTCTCTCTCGCTCCCTCGCGCTCCCTCGCGCTCGCTCTCTCCCTCGCGCTCGCTCTCTCCCTCGCGCTCGCTCTCTTGCTCTCTCTCTCTCGATGAACTATTTAGCAGGGCTTATTCTATAGGGGTACTATTGAAGTCTGAATATAAGTTCCTTTCGGTTCAACACCCCTGCATCCCTTCTATCACATCCATAAAATTCATAAACATCTCACCAGACCACCTGGCAGACCCATAATAGCAGGGATGGATAGCCTTCCAACCTGGCTAGTTATATAGATTTCTTCTTACAGCCGTTGGTGACAGATCTTCCCTCTTATGTCAGAGACTCTGGGTACATCCTGGAAATCTTAAAAAAGTACCAGTGGAGAGAAGGCTACCTATGGGCATCTTTGGATGTAGCTTCCCTCTATACCTCTTAGACTTAGACACTATAACATTACAGGAGGACCTGGATAAAATAGGGGAGTGGGCATTAATGTGGCAGATGAGGTTTAATGTCGATAAATGCAAAGTAATGCACTTTGGAATTAAAAATAAACAAATGGGTTATACAATTATGGGTATGCCGCTGGGGAAGTCAGAAATGGAGAAGGATTTGGGGGTCATTGTAGACCACAAACTGAAAGGTAGTTTGCAGTGCCAGGCTGCTGTAAACAAAGCTAGCAGGGTCTTGTCCTGTATTAAAAAGGGGATGTATTGCAGGGACAAGTCTATAATTTTGCCACTTTATAGATCATTGGTTCGACCTCATCTGGAGTACGCGGTCCAGTTCTGGTCACCAGTACTAAGAAAAGATGTCCTTGAGTTGGAAAAAGTCCAGCGAAGGGCAACCAAACTAATTAGGGGTATGGAGGACCAGAGCTACGAGACGAGGCTACTAAATTTAAACATGTTCACATTAGAGGTGAGGAGATTAAGGGGGGATATGATTTCCATGTACAAAATGTTTAATGGTGGTAGCAACATTAGCGATAAACTGTTTAAAATTAACTCCGTTACAAAAACTAGAGGCCATCACCTAAAATTGATGGAAAAAAAATTCCAGCACAAGGGGCGAAGGGGGTTCTTCACAGTAAGATCAGTTAGGGTCTGGAACTCACTGCCACAGGCGGTGATTTCAGCAAATAATGTGGAATTGTTCAAGAAACTTTTGGACGATTTCTTAAGGGACCGTAATATACAGGGGTACGGGTACTCCTAGAATGAGATCCTAATAGGTTGGACTTGATGGACTAATGTCTTTATTCAACCTCAAATACTATGTAACCTCCAATTGAACATCAGTTTGGCCTCAGAGCAGTCCCGCACTTCATGGCCAAGTCTAGCAATTTTAATTCTTCCCAAGCCAACTTAATCCTGGAGGCCATAGAGTTTGTGCTAACACACAACTATTTTTCGTTCTTAGACACCCATTATATCCAACTAAAGGGCACTGCTATGGGTTCAAGTTTTGCTCCTTCATATGCAAACTTGCTGATGGGGTATTGGGAAGAGTTTCATATCTGGTCTAATAACCCATTTGGATCTAGTCCTGTTCGCCAGATATATTGACGACATCCTCATCATCTGGGACGGCACCGCCACATAATTCTCTGGCTTTGTGGACTACTGTAAGAGCAATCCCTTTCATCTAGACTTTACATCTGCAATAGATGACAGAGCCCTAGTCTTCTTGGACCTTGAATTAGGAGCCGACAACACTAGAGGGATCACCTCCAAAACTCACTTTAAACCCTCGGCGGGCAATTCTTACTTACTTAAGAGTAACCATCACCCCAGATGGATTAGGAATGTTCCCGATGGGCAGTTTGGTAGGATCAGGCGAACATGAACCTCTGACTCAGACTATGAGGCCCTAGGTGACATTTTAACAAAAAAGTTTTTGGACAAGAGATATGACACCAATCTGATTAATAAGGCCTTTGACAAACACCTCCAATAAAGTACACAACAGCAGAGACTCTTACAATATTAGTTTTTGTACCCAATTCAACGATGGGGCATTTCAGATTTCCAAAATACTGAAAAATCACTGGCGCATCCTCAGAGAAGACCCCATTTTGAAGAATGCTCTCCCCAGTTTCCCTAAGGTTATCTTCAAAAAAATCTAAAGACCTCCGCAGTAAGATAGCCCCTAGCAGACTCAAGTCCAATAAAAATCGAACTCTGGTAAAGGTATATTCGGCCAAACAGGATGTTTCAAGTGTAACGTAAATAGCTGTGGAACATGCCCGTTTCTCTGGCACAGAAAAAAAGGAAATCTCCCACTTAGGGGGGCAAAAGTTTTCCAATCAAACAGTTCATCAACTGTGCATCACAGTTTGTCATCTATGGCATTATTTGCCCCTGTGGTAAATTATATGTGGATCATATGATCAAGAACCCTGAGAACTAGGTTCGGAGAGCACAAGAGGAAGATCCTCAAAAAAGCAGACGACCACTCAGTGCCCAGACATTTTTTGGAGGCCCATAGTTCAAATACTGAGGGACTGAAAGTATTCGGCATAGAGATGATACCAGACAATCTAGATGAAGGCACGAGAAAATTATGTCAGAGAGAGGCCTTTTGGATCTATTCTCTGAACAGCCTATACCCTAGTGGTCCCAACGAGGGCCTAGAATTGGGGGTCTTCCTTATAACCCTCTAAGATGGATGTTCGGCAGGTTCTTTCACATTCTTTCAAACCCTCCCTCCCCTGTGGTTCCGACAGTCCCCCTATGTCACATGTGTCCTTTCAGACATAGAGGGCGTCTAACCACTCCCACACGTTACAACTCATACAGTCACTCCCAGTGTTCTGCCATCGCCATACCCTTTAATCACACCCCCACACACATATAAGCTTCGCGTTGGTTTTAACAATCTTTTTTTTTTGTGCCTTTTATTGACCTTAGTGTGGCAAGTAAGTTGCGCTTGGTCAGTGTGAGTGTGAATAATAAGGTGAAACAAAAACCACAACTACTGGATCAACAAACCTTATCGTCTCTGTGAAAATCAAAAAAACCACACTCAATCTCAAATATGCGAAAAAACTGTGAATATTCTCTCACAACAGAGGCAAGCTATAAACATTTTATAAGTGAACGCCAAAAATCATTAATGCATGTGATGCATGAACACTAATCAAAACGGATCGCTGTGTTCTGTGAATATATATGTGACAGAAGTTCCAGGCTCAAGCTGTAGCCCAGACCCTCTGTTATAAGACAAATCAGGACTTATTTCTTATACAACCTGTGGGTCTAAAAAACTTGCATGTGTAAATCTAATCCATATATTGAATAGAGTACCCTTTCCGTTTGTCTACATATTGAATATAACTGAATGTTAAATTATTCCTCCACATAAACTATCCGATTCACCCTCCATACTAATTATTCAACTAACCACAGCTAAAAAGAAGCACATAGGAATTGGATAACGATCTAACGGACATATATACCGTAATAGAAATATTCGGTGTATATATATCAAAACACTCCTGACATCCAACCTAAGATCTGTAGATGTATCCATTTTGGGTCTATACACTATATAAAGTTGGGGTTCGGTATAGACCTAATGACAGCCCTTCACCAAACGTACACTGGGTTTAACACCTTACCCGATGTAAGGGGTTAAACAACTCACAACATCTATCCCAGAGTCCGCACACTCAAACTGATCCCCTAGAAACGAATTATTGCTTACAGGAAGCTAAGTCCGTATAAATTTGCAGATACGGACCGATATGTCCTTAGAGCATATAGTCTTATAGATTTATTTTAACCATGCTAGTTGTGCAAGTCACTTCAAGACATCCCGGAATGTTTTATGATATACGGTGGATATGCCGTCCAATACTGCATGGAATGTTAGCAAGATTAATGAGGGAGACATATAGATATAAGTAGATAAATCATGTAGCGGTTAAAGACGATTTTTATAAAAGGAATTTTGTTCCCTTTTTATATCTTCGGACTCAATAGCCGGTCCGGTTTTCGGGTGCCTTGATTGGTCGAGTGGTGGCGACACCCAGTAGGTGGAGCCCGATCTGTTTCGGTTCCTACTGGCTGGTCGCGGTACTCCGCCCCAACATGGTTTCCTAGACGGACACCAGCTACGGCCCTGACATTATTAACATTATGACAAGCCTCTAGGGCTCGTCCCTGATTGGCTACACCTTATAGTTGGAGATGAGGAAGGTGACGCTATGTTCTGATAAAGGTGGCGTGCCCCGCAAACGCGTCAACGTCACTCGCACACAGGCACCGTCCAGTGGATGTCCATCTGCTTGCCAGCTTTTATTTCATGGCTTTTCTACACTTATGTTTGTGAGTACCTTTTTGATTTTATTGTATGACTATTGAAATAAAATTTACCTACACCAGGAAAGGCGCCCCCTTGTGCTTACTCCCTTCTCCCTATTGATGTTGCCTGCCCCTGAGCTCGGCCTGTTTCCTGGACTTTGCCGTCTGCCTCCTGATTTTGTACCTTGCTGCCCGGCTGACTCTGTCCTTTTGGCTTTCCTGACCACGCTTCTGTCTCGAATCTGTTCCCACACTGCCCACCCAGTTGGACCTCTGGCTTGCTGACTACCCGCTACCAGGACGTCTCCTGCACAGTGTTGGTTCCCATCAGTGGTACTCATGCTCCTCGCTGTCTTTTCGCTCTCTGTTCCCACCTCCAGGGTTGGTCGGACACGAGTCGTAAGGGTAGCCTCCTCACCTTCCGGTCTCTCACCAGGTACGTGATGACTAATCTGGAAGAAATGAACTTGTGCTGACACTGTCCTGCCTTCTAGAGGGTGGCTACTTATGTTCCTCACGGTCCCTGTGTGTGTTGTAAAGTAGCCACCACTCCAAGCTTGCTATCGTGCTAAATTATAACTTCAGTACAAATTAGCTAACTAAACCTGATATTGTAGTCCATCACGGGAGCGAGCTTGGAACGTTGGCTACTTTGCAACACACACAGGGACCAAGGGGAACAAAAGTAGCGACCCTCCAGAAGGAAGGACAGTGTGAGCACAAATTCAGAGACGATTTGAGGATCTGCAGCCAAAAGGAACACCAATAAGCTAACTTTTTGTTCATAGGGTATTTTAATGCATTTTTAGGATTTACTTTAAAGATTGTCACTTTAAATGCACAGACAGCCCAGATATACACATGTATAAATATGCATCAGCCCCCTAATTCCACAATATATACAAAGTCGGCAAGTGTCCCGGATTTTGCAGGATAGTGTCCAGTAGTGTCCATGTCCCGTGGGTTCTCTTGCATGATCCAGGACAGTAATTCCAGTAATTATAGGATCGGACTGTTGCCTCTTTATTAACGCTCTATATTAGCAACTTCTGGCACATGCTGTCTTCTCCTACTCCCTTTGCAGCTGTCTATCAGACCCGGGATGCTGCAGCCATGCAAATGCCATAAATAATCCAGGTCCAGCGGACCTACTGTTGGTTCACATAGTTAACTCCCTGATACCGCAAAAAAACGAAGTACCTAAGGAGCGCTACTACCCTGAAAAGAACTGGTAACCCTGTGGTGATGTACTAATGGAGAAAAATATATGTTGACTCACACTTGAGATGACAACGGTCGTGTCTCGAGATCTCCTGTGGAGTGGCGTCTGTGTGCCCCGTGGCTGGAATGGAGAATTGTGCTGATGGCTGAAGGTCTGGGATGTGAGAGGGAAGGCAAGCTGACTCGCGACTGCCGGGGGGTGAGAGCAACGAACGGCTCTGAAAGCACAAAAAGCCGTGTATATACGAGCTGTATGCGGATGGTCGACCGGGGTGCACGCGGTCCTGCAAGTAGATGTCCAAGAATGCGGGGAGCAGTAAATGGAAGGCGCGCTCTCAGAAGCCTGGCTACGCGTTTTGAGGCACAGCCGCTTTGTCAAGCCTCAGTGTGATACTGTTCGCGGGAAGACTGAGATCTTTAAAAAATGACAGGTGGGAGGGGTGGGGAATTATTCGGCCCTGTGATAGGCTAAAAACCGAGTGTGGGAGGGTCTAAAGGTTGGGGACATCTCCCAGGGGACGGACTTTCTGCATGAAAGGTGGAGAACTGGCATGTCGCAAGTGTAATCTGAGTATGTCTATTAAGACAAAGTATTGATAGTTGGCAATGTGAAAGGCTTTCTCCACACGCACCATGCTGCTAGTGTACTGATGTCATATCATGTTACCGGGACGGTGGAAACCCCCGACCAACTTGGACAACCACATTTAGAAGGGGATGAAAGATAATATAATAAATTTATAATAAAATACTAGTTTTTCTTTATTTTAATTTGTTTCCCTAATAAAAAAAACAATGAATAGCTACTATAAGTGGAGTGTAGAAGACAACTGAGGGAAGGAATACATGAATAAATCAAAATTAAACAATTAATTAAATGAAAACTCCAATTAATACACTTGATGGTAAGTGAGGGTTCTATATCTTGTAGCGTTCTAAAAAGTGATAGCTCTATAGGAATGAGCTATATGTAAAAAGGAGAAGAGCTATAAAATGGTGTGAATTTCAATTTCCTCATTTAAACCAACTGGTGTCAGTGTTTAATTTATAAATCCAGAAGGTTTCTATTTTGCACAATAGGTGGAACCGTTCTGAAGGAGATAAACATGTGGGAATATGTCCAATGGCGAAAACCCTTAGATCTTGAATTCTTTTATGATGTTTTTGGGTAAAATGTCGGGGAACGCTATGTTCAAGATCACCCTTTTCAATCAAACGCCTGTGGTCCTCAATTCTGGTGCATAGAGGGCGTATGGTGCGGCCAACATATAACAGCCCACAAGGACAAGTAAGCCCATAAACAACATGATCGTGGGAGCATTTGATGAATTGGTTAATGTGATATGGTTTCTTGATGTGGTAAAAAAACCTGGTCTGGCCATGTTGAATAAATTGACAGGTGAAGCACCTAGGCTTTTTGCATTGAAAGATGCCCACCCTATTGTCAAATAGAAAATTCTTAGGGGGAAATCTCAGATGTTTGGAATGATCGACTAGGTCCCACCATGTTCTTAACATTTTTAGATTTCCTAAAGTTTCCTAAAATAGATGGTTTGGGTGGTAACGTGGGGCCCAATCTTGGGTCCTTTTGTAAAATATGCCAGTTGTTAATTGCCTTCTGGATCGCTTTAAAACTATTATTGAATGTGGTAATGAATCTAATTTTATTTTCTTCAATGGTGGCCGAGCTGTTGTCTGGGGCTACATTTCGGTTGGATTCTAAATATGTCGAGTATGCCTTTTTAGATACAGTGTTCCTCTCCCTGTTTTAAGGAGTTTGCACACCGACCACTACTCATTACAGCCTGTTAATATTGTGACCATGGAATAGTAGTGCGCTTATCCACTGTTTGAACTCCTTGATACCTCTATTCATTCTTTACCTGCATTCAGGGAGTGAAGAAGTGATATACATAGTGAATGTACTGACAAACTGGCAAGCCATTTACAGTGAAAATGTCTGGCAATATGTCGGCTAACAAAAACAAATTTGCTTGGCACTCTAATCCAAACATGTCTGCTATGCATAAGAGCTTATTCACAGCATTTCACAGGATGCGATTTAGTGCGTACATTTTCCCCAGTCATCGTCCAGAGCAGCCTCCTGAGAGATGGGATCCTCCCACCTGAAACAGGAATTGCATCATCCACAATTAGAATAAAAAGGGCGGTCCCTCCTAACCACCGCAGTATTTTGTGCTTCCTCCGGCCGAACAGGAGCATCGCGACGTTTGTTATTTTACTCCAGGCCTATCATGCTAGATAGCAGGGGCCTCCTGAGGCATGCGGCTCTCACTCGCAGGACAGTGGACCTGTAGGGTCTCATGCACAGGATTTTTCCCAGGGTTGTGCCTGCACCCATGTAATCTAGGGATAGTTTAGCAATGGGCGGGTGTTTTTACCCCTAACAGGTCAGTATGTCGAAGTGGCGACCTGCTTGGGTTTTCTACATACATCACCTTCTTTATTCTGCCTATAGTATCGGAGGAGTGTCAAACCTTAGGATCATAGGCCAGCCACGTGACATTTGTTTGATCTCACAGTTGCTTCCTCTTGCCTCGTGGCACTTTGCAGTACAGGTCAGGCCCAGTGATGTCTACAAAAATGCGGCACTGTTTTTCTTTGTTGGGAAAGACAGGGTGCTGTCTTTATTGGTTGCCATTTGACATATTAATATGTTTTAACTCTTGAGATGTTGAGTGCATTCATTGGCACAATCAACTATAAAATCTGGGAATGATCAAGTTAATTTTTAAACGTAGGGGTTAACTGGCTAGGTAGAACTAACTTACCCAGTGAGCCCTTAGGTTCTGTAAAGGTCAGAAGTCCTGGAATTGACGGGCTTTGATCAAGAGGCTAAGTACAGCTGTCCTAGACAAATCTCCAACAACTCTGCACCTTCTTGGTGTCTGGGTGTGAGTGTACACATAGGTATGTATGTACGCCTTCCTTTCTGAGAGGCCTTAATCCATGGTATCTTAGCCAGGTGATGACCGAGTGTGTACAGACAAACTTGTGGTATAATTTGGCATGTATATCAATAGAGGGTTGGCGTCCCTCTTTTTATCCTGTTTTCATCCATAGGCTGGAAGTTGGCTTCTAAATCTAACAAAGCTTTAGTAGGTTTCTCTGGTACTACGTGGACTTCTGTCACTCCTTGAGGAGCTCCAAGAATGTTTTTGACCTGTTTCAGGGCCTGATACAGGTAAACAAACACCATAACACTGATGGTCGGTGGCTTCGGACGTGCATCGCCCTGTCATCCTCTAGAAGGGTTTATGACCAGCTGCAATGATGGCCTTGGACTCATCTGGGGCAGAGGGGCTAGGGTCACCAGAGAAAATCTGTAAGGAAGTCACAGAGCTGAGTTACAATCTTTGGCGTAGCACTGCAGAGTTACCCTCCATCTGTTGTGATCAGACTCTCGGTAGTAAGGTGCGCTTGCCAGTGTTCCCCCCCCCCCCGGTTAAGTATATTATTCCTAATTTATCCTCTCAGAGGCTGCCCTGGACGATGACTGGGGAAAACCTAAGTTAGGTACCTGGTAACTTATTTTCCAGGAATCGTCCAGGGCAGCATGGATTCCCGTCCTGCTTATTGAGTGTTGTGTGTTTCAACATGAGTTTCATTGTTACTACCTGGTGGTCCTTTCCGGCCTTCGGTTCTATGATAATACTGAGGTGGTTAGGAGGGACCGCCCTTTTTATTCTAATTTTGGATCATGCGTTTCCTGTTTCAGGTGGGAGGATCCCATCTCTCAGAGGTTGCCCTGGACGATTCCTGGAAAATAAGTTACCAGGTACCTAACTTAGGTTTTTGTGCTCTTTAGATGCTTCCTTTAAGGCAGCCCATTCATTTTAAATAAACATAATGATAAAAAAAATAGGTAATATGCTATTTTAGGAACACAACGCACCACAGTTCACAGAGAATTCACCCAAAGGCATATTTTTGCACTGTATATGTACATTCGGGTACAATTAAGAGTGAATTTTATTGTAGCACACATATACAGGACGTTATTGTGTGTTGTATGCTGCACTGTACGTTCCCTAGTCTACATCGCCTGATTCTAAACACTACACTGTACATTCTCTATTCCACACTGCCTGATTCTGTACGCTGTACTGTACGTTCCCTATTCCACAAGCCCCCCCCCACACACACACACACACACGGACGCACGCGCACACACACGCACAAACTTACCTGGGTTATTCTCCCCACAGGCTGCTGCTCCTTTTCTTAACCCTTTTACAGGCTCATACTACCTTAGATGAAAAACATGACATATTAAACCGTGTCATTATATATTTTACAAACATAAAGCCAAAATGAAGAAACCATGTGTGAAAAACTACGTACACCCTGACTTTGAACTTTAACATTTAACATGCTAACGGAGGCCTGCAGAGTCTGAGATGTAACTCTTGGGGGTTTTTTTGCAATTTCTCTGTGCATTGCATGGTCTGAGCTTGGGGTGAATTTAGTGGGATGTCCATTCCTGGGAAAATTGGCAACTGTCTTGAATGTTTTCCACTTGTGGATAATCTTCCTCACTGTAGAATTATAAACTTTAAATTGTTTGGAAATGGCCTTATAACCCTTCCCAGACTGATGAGCAGCAACAATTGCTTCTCTAAGATCATTGCTGATGTCTTGCCTCCTCGACATTGTGTTAACACACATCTGAATGCTCCAGACCAGCAAACTGCTAAAAGATCAGCTTTTATAGAGGTGTTCACACTTGCTGATGATTAGGGGCAGGTTCAGTTCCTTAGCCAAGTGCTGAGTACCTGTTCTACAACACTTCAGTTCGCTGCAGCAGCTTTACTGAACGCTTTGGCTGCACAGTGCTGAGCAAAATGGTGGAGGATAATATTTTTGACTAATAAATATCGTTTTCCAACAAATATTTGGTGTGCTCATCCACCAAAAACATTAAAAGGGTTATTCACAAAAGAGTGAAGAGTTTGGAGAAGGCAGGAGAAGTGAACAATCTAGGACAACATAGCTGAACTGGAAAGTGAGCTGAATTGGAGAATGTTTTCAAATCTGCTATTTTGGCCTAGATTGTTGACTTCTCCTGCCTTCTCCAAACTATTCACCCTTTTGTGAATAACCCTGTAAATTGTAGGTTCCCACACTGAATTGATTTCCTCCATCGGGGGTTCAGACACCTTTCCCAAGTGCTGCAGGTGTGCCCACAGTTAAAATGGCTGCTGGTGCTCTGTCCCCACCTCCTCCCTCACACTCAGCGCTCTGCATTCTCCTTCACTTCTGCTGTGAGTGCTAAGTTAGCAGTGCTGACTTGCAGCACAGCGTTCAGTGGGAGTTTGCTAACTCAGCACTCACAGCAGCTGAGTAACTGAACACACCTCAGTTAATCAAGGGCATTTTATTAGCAACACCTGGCTGCTACTTAGCCTCTTAATTCCTATTGAAGTAGTAAGGGTATTTTTCACACATGGCATCTCTATTTTGGCTTTATGTTTGTAAAATAAATTATTACACAGTGTAATATGTCATGTGTTGTTCATCTGAGGTTGTATTTACCTAATTTTAAGACATGCTAAGGACCAGATGATTTTTTATGATGTCCTGATACTTAAAACCACAGAATTAAAAGAGTGTACTCTCTTTTTCAATTTCAAAGATTTTATTAATTTTGTTTCACAACAACATTTACACACAAACAATCGTTGGCTTTAATGGTCTACAAGGATAGACGTCTTCAGATCCTCCCCATAAGCCATTTTTGTCTAGACATTACTTAACAAAAAATCACAACAACAACATAAAAAGGGAAGAGGGGAACACCAAGATTTAAATTGTATAGAATGGTCTAAGATTAACATCAGGGTCTCATGTCACATCTAGTTGACACATAAAATACAAGAGAATGCAGCGATCACAAAAAGATAACACTCTGCAGGAAGTAATGGGTGAGCATAAGCAAACCAGGGTTGCCATGTCCTCTCAAATTTTTTATTGGTATCCAGCAAAATACTGGTTAATTTTGTATTAAGAAAAAAAGAATCCATTCTTCTTTTAACCTTCCTAAAGGGCATGGATGGTTTCTTCCAAGCACAGGCGATGGTCTGTTTAGCCACCAGCATAACATAAATCACCAATTTATGCTGTAAATTGGTAATGAAGTACAGTTTAAAATGTAATAGAGCCAGCCAAGGGTCTCTCTCAATATTAACTGAGAGGTCACAAATTAATTGAAATACTTTAGACCAAAACCTTTCCAATTTTGGGCATGTCCACCAGATATGGATAACGTCTCCCCTGGACGCACATCCTCGAAAACAGAGGTCAGAGTGCGTTGAGTGGAGATGAACCAGTCTAGAGGGCACCAAGTACCATCAGGTCAAAGATTTAAATGCAGTTTCCAAGGAAGTTATGTTAATGTGTACTCTTTTTTTTTTAACATGGCTCCAATCTGGAGGAACTCAGTTTTTACTCACAAACCAAAACATACGTGATTTTCCACCTCTAAGGGCTAAATCACTCAAACAACTATATGTAATGCTGTTACCCTATGCGTAGATTTACTTAGCCTCCATCCAACATGTTTCATCACCTGGACACAATTTTTTTAACACTTTTTTTTTTTTATCTGTGTGTTATATTTTTGTATGACTTTGTGATATTCATACAACTGCTAATGATATAGGTATTTTATTTTAACATGGACTTTTATATATACATCTCCTATTCTACACCACCTCATTCTGTATCCTGTGCAGTACTTCCCCATTCTGCACCATCTCATTATGTACACTATGCTGTACATTGCCTATTCCACACCACCTCATTCTATACACTGCACTGTACATTTATTATTGCACACTGCCTCATTCTGTACACTGCACTATACATTCCTTTTTCCACACTGCTTCATTCTTTACACTGCAATGTACATGTTCTACTCCACAGCCTCATTCTGTACACTGTGCTGTGCATTTCCTTTTCCACACTACCTCAATCTGTACACTACTTTTTATGTTCCCTATTCCACATTGTCATGCTGTGTAATGCGTCATACATTGCCTATTTGGTTATATTTACCCCAGAGGCTAAAAGCTCCCAGTCCTTCCTTTTGTTCCTCCTCCTTACACCAATGATGGTGCATATTTTACTTCTTCTGACACCAAGGCTGGGGCTTTTTTTTTTTATCCCACTGACAACAGTAATAGGACTTTATTTTACTTCCACTAACAGCAATGATGTAACTTATTTTAGTCTGTTTGACACCACTGATGGGACTTATTTTACTTCCAGTGACACCAATGATGGGACCTATTTAATTCCCACTATCTCTTTTGTGCAGCACCTATTTTGTCTAAAACATAGCAATAGGTAGGACACTACAAGTCATATGATGAGAAGCCCCACCCACTTTATTGACCACAACTACTTTATTGATCACGCATCCTATATGCCTGATGGATGGCAAGCTTTGCATACAAAATATTCCCTCTTCAATATAAGTGTTCCTCCTATTCATTTTTAAATGTTGGCAAATATGTATATATACACATGCATCAACCTCATCCTCCACATATATACAAACACCTTAGCCTCCTTTCACTTATATAGATATACAAGTATTGTGACAGCAGGCAAGTAAAATCACCTGGGTGCATCCAGGATGGCAAATATGTGTGTCCCAGGTTCAGGTGGTATACAGACTTCTTCCACTAGAGGGAGTGCTGGAAGTGCTTGAGTGGGAGAGGTAATGAGCCCAGCTGAAGTAAGCTGGCTCATTAGGGCCTCTATAAGAACTCCCAGACTGCTCAGAGATTGGCTCCTCCCTGGAACCAGTTTTGTACCCGAGTAGACTGGGGCGTCACCTGTGTGGTAACAAAGAAAATAAAAACCTAAACTCGTGCGGTGAGATACAGCCTGTGTGGCAGTTTATTGAATAGGAAGATAGGTGCTAGGGGCAGCACAAGGTTGCACCTAGTCGTTAGTGAGGGAAACTGTGTGTAGTAAGTGGCCAAAAGGCAAGGATTTAGTTTCATGTTTTCTTTGTTTTGCTCAAATTATTCTTGTAAATAGTGTAAATAAACTGCACTTATGTTTTCACCTGAAGAAATCGTTGTTTGCTGTGCTTAATTTCTGTGCCGTGAACTCATCCAGGGAGTCAGAAACACCCGCTGCTGAGCTAACACTCTCACAGTATATACACACCTATCTCCTAATATACAGCCATCCATGATTCAGAAGCTTCTGACTTCCTTTCATATACACAAATGGAGACCAGTACACCTGCTGGGCCACTCGCCAGAGCAAAACTTGCCTACTTTCTGCCAGTGTTGTGGAAATTTTATTATACGGAATTATGTGGACATTGTATTCTAGGATGTGTGTGTTTTATAGGTTGTCATCTGTCTCCCTGTGTCGGATTTAGCCGAG
Source organism: Nanorana parkeri (assembly GCF_000935625.1). Classification (NCBI taxonomy): domain Eukaryota; kingdom Metazoa; phylum Chordata; class Amphibia; order Anura; family Dicroglossidae; genus Nanorana; species Nanorana parkeri. The sequence goes on along the minus strand of NW_017307660.1, from coordinate 364,089 downwards.
GAACGTTCTAGCAGAGGGTACTTGGGTTGAATCGGACCAGCGGTAAAACCGTCAGTGTGAAAACCTTCTCATGGGCTTGGAGACGTGTTCGCGGTGTGTGGAGGCGTTTGCCGGTTTGTGAGTACTAAGTGCACTGCGCTGGGCTCCTTGCCTTCAAACGTCTGTACACATTAGCGAAGCGGAGTCCGTATAACGAGATGCGTATTATACCTCTATTGCGGACTGCGCTATCCCTTTTGGATACATATCTGCTTTTATAAGAAGACATTGATAATATGCCTTGTCCATATACTGGTACCGTGTATAGATAACTGCATCAGCAATGTCTCTTCAGATAAGTCTCAAACCTATCCGAACAAGTAGAATAATCTTATTAGATACTGGTCACTCTGAGCAGTATTGAGTGGGGTCCATGCTGACGATGGTGGGGGATGGGCAACCACATGGCTGGTCGGGGACAATGGACATGACTCATCCTTCCTTGTTACAGGATGAGGTGTGTGCATTTCCATGTTCAGCCATCTTGGTGTACTCCCCTTTTTCCTTTTGATATGTACCTGTATTTCTGGGCTGACTGGCTAATGTTGTAAAGCCGTCTCCCACTGGGTGTCGTCCTTTTGCCTTAATAAAATGAAGGAGTTCGGGTCAGATCGGCCCTTTTTATACTGACTCCAGCTTGAACCAGCATCGTGTCTGACTCTCTCTGGTGCTAAAGAAGTACTTCATCCCTTATACAGAAAGAACTGAATGCAGCGTGCTTTTATCAGCAACCGGATTGTTTGTGCTGGGCGCATTTTAATACCGAACGTGTACCATTTAGTGCACCGGAGATTCCTGTGCAAAGTCCAACAAAAATATCCATAATATCTGGCGAGCCTTGTCTTTAGGAGCCGACGCAGTTTCCAGAACAGCTTGCCAAGGGAGGGAGATTGGGCTCTCTGTTCTGGATAAGCAGAAAAAGCCGGCTAAGTGGTAAGATTTTTTTTTGTTCAGTTTTTGACATTTCTGTTGTCCTAGAGCCGGCATCTGGTCTCTCTGCAAGCTGTTGCGGGAAGCTGCGCTCAGCGAAAGAACCTTCTTTTTGCTTTTTCACTCTTTGTGTATAAGGACGGGGGATTAATATTTGTACAGGGAGGGATAGGTGTATTGGCTGGGGATAGAGTACTGTCCTCTGTAGGCCCCTGGTCAATACAGCCTAGAGGGTTTTTGTACGGGGTTTATGTTAAATGTAAAACCATTCCTGTAATACAGCGTCACGGATGCATGGAGTGTGCTAGTTGTATGCATGGAGTGTGCTAGTTGTTGTTTTTAAACATGCAGCAGAGATTGAATGACATAACATTGTGTGGCTGAGTTATTTCATAGTGCTGGTCACCGTGTGAAATAACTTTGTATAGTGTGTGGATATTACAGTGCGTCTAACGTCTAGTGTGAGCAAGTAGTACGATTTTGTTCTGTGTTAAGTCCGCTTTGTGTTAAAGACGTGATTTTGGGTTTGTAGAGGCAGAATTTTGGTTTGTTTAAATGGTTTGTCTATTGTTGGATTTTTGAAGACACCATTTTGTTATTGCACATGGTGCAGCCACCATCTTGGTTTCAGCCACCATCTTGTTTCTGTACAAAGAACCATGCGGCTTGTATCATCACTTTTTTCCTAGCCACCATCTTGCTTTCTTTTAAGTGAGTTCAATCTTTTCGGGTTTAGCTATTTAGTTATGTATTTTTGCAGTTTTTGTATTGAATTTCAGTTTTAAGTGAAATCTTTATTTTGTACTGAATTCCAATAGATAGACTAACTGAGTTTTTTGTACTTTTTAGTGGTGTTTTATTTTCATTATTTTGGCGTTTTCTTTGAGTTTCTCAGAGGGCAATACATGCCCCCTCCCCCATTGTTTTGTTTTGGTTTTTTTTAGCATTAGCTGCATTTTGTTTTGTATAGCATAGCTTGCGGTATAAAAGAAAGGATTTGGTTATAAAACTCGTTTTATATTCACCTTATTGTTTAGAGTTGCGAGTTGCGAGTAGTCAATTTTTGTTTACACCCAGACTGTTAGTTTTATCGTGTGACTACTGAAATAGACAACAGAAGGCTATCCCCATTAACAACTGTAGTGAGAGAAGCTGTAGAGAAAGCGGGCGTAAATGTGCTGTGCAGTTTAGTGTGGCGACGCAGTGTTGTATGCATACACTGTGAGGGGTAGAGACATAATTGGGAGGGGTGATCTGTGGTTGTTGCATAGTTAGAGGTACTCCGTGGGTACAACAAGCCATAGTACATCGCCTCGATTAGGGTTTCTAGTTGGGGGACTATAGTGGTTTGTAGTCTGCCAATCCAACGCAGAAGAAGACACCGGGTGGTGCTCTCCTAATTTGGTGCACAGGTTTTCCTGGAGGCAGGATAAGACTAGAGTCGATTAATCGCCATGGGCAATGGGCCGTCCATGCAAGGGAAGGAAAGTGAGGCTTCCCACAGTCAGACGGCTGCACAGTACATGAAGTCCAGTTTTGGGGCAAAGGCCATGAAACCCCTTAAAGAATGGAATAAGTGGTCCGAGGGTACCGCGTGGGGTATCCCTCTGGAGGGGACGTTTGACGCCTGGAGGTGGGAGAAATTCATAACTGAGTTTAAACCCAGGCTCCGGGCAGCAAAGACCCTAGATGTAGCTCAGTTATGGCTTCAGAAGTCTATAATGGTAAATTGGCAGGGCATACAGAAGGCGGTTTCAGTCTGGAAGAACCGCATTATGTACACCTGGCCCGATGGGATAGTCGCCATTGGTGATCCAATGCTGGAAGCGGAAGAGGCTCTTTCTGGGCTAACTCTGCTGAGGCAGGCTGGATCAACCAACACGGGATCTGTTGTAGTTTCCTCTGATGCTTCTGCCATCTCGGACTTGTTACATCTGCAGAAAGGAAGGACATCTAAAGCGTGACTGTCCTAACAGACCCAACGGTAAGTGGCAGTTCATTCCGGACGACGCAACAACTTCGGTTGTAGGGATGGCCAGCCACGGCTATGATTCTTCATAGGACGTTGGCAAACCGGTGTCTTGCCATATCAACCTGTTTATCGAGGAATTAAAATACCCCCTCCCTTGCCTCATTGACACCGGTGCAGCCCGAACGGTCCTGAGATCCAAAGATCTCAGAGGCAAGGTTCCCCTCTCTGGGGAGACTACACCCACTGTGGGTCTCACAGGTCAGACAGTGTCTCTACAGATCACCAAACCACTCCATTGCAGGTTAGGGCAGCACACGGAAGCCATCAGGTCTGTACTGGTATCGGATGATGTTCCCATTAATTTGTTAGGAGTGCTATAGAGAGAGAGGTGGATAGGAAGAAACAGGATAAAACATCCAAAGTCCTTGTGTCTCAAGCCCCTCTTGCAGAACAAACGGGTCAAGATCATTGCAAAAAGACGCAACGCTGGAAAACCCGGACTTGTTACATCTGCAGAAAGGAAGGACATCTAAAGCGTGACTGTCCTAACAGACCCAAGGGTAAGTGGCAGTTCATTCCGGACGACACAACAACTTCGGTTGTAGGGATGGCCAGCCACGGCTATGATTCTTCATAGGACGTTGGCAAACCGGTGTCAGGCCATATCAACCTGTTTATCGAGGAATTAAAATACCCCCTCCCTTGCCTCCTTGACACCGGTGCAGCCCGAACGGTCCTGAGATCCAAAGATCTCAGAGGCAAGGTTCCCCTCTCTGGGGAGACTACACCCACTGTGGGTCTCACAGGTCAGACAGTGTCTCTACAGATCACCAAACCACTCCATTGCAGGTTAGGGCAGCACACGGAAGCCATCAGGTCTGGACTGGTAGCGGATGATGTTCCCATTAATTTGTTAGGAGCTGATATTTTATCAGAAATACAGGCAGTCATCGAGTACACTCCAGCTGGTATTTTAGTCAGCAGCGCATTGTCTGATGAACGCTTATGTACGATGATAGCACTACCGTACCTATTAGAACCCGGTTGTTTCCTGGAGCTGGATGTACTGGCAGAGGTTAATCCGAAGGTCTGGGCGAGCGATAAGTATGATGTGGGTCTTCTGCCAGTTCCGCCAACAACGATTAACATCAAACCGGGAAGTGTTTTACCCCGGCTACCACACTACCCCTTGAGTGTTGCTCAGATGCATAGTCTTAAGATCCAAATAGACCGATATCTACAGATAAAAGTCCTAACACCAACTAAATCGCCTTGTAACACTCCACTATTCCCAGTGGCCAAAAAGACAGCTAAAGGCCAGGAAACAACATACCGATTGGTACATGATTTAAGGGCTCTGAACAAAATCATTATTAGTGATGCTCCTCTGGTACCTAACCCACATACTTTGCTAGCTTCTATACCACCAAATGCAACATTTTTCACTGTCATTGATCTAACTAATGCATTTTTCTCGGTACCACTGGACCCCCAGTGTCAGTACATTTTTGCTTTTACATTCCAGGGTCAACAACACGTCTCCCTCAGGGATCAGTGACTAGTCCCTCGGAATACAGTTGCAAGCTTAAGATCGTGTTAGATCAGTGGGTCCCGATGGATTCAGGGGTGGTACTGCTGCAGTATGTGGATGACTTGCTACTTTGCTGTCCCACGTGGGAGGCTTGTTATCGGCATACTATATCATTGCTTAACCATCTGGCGTCCACGGGTAATAAAGCTAGCAAGGAGAAACTACAGTTCTGCATGGAAAAGGTTATCTTTTTAGGACATTGCATATCTCAGGGTACCCGACATCTAACCACCCAGAGAGTCCAGACATTGAATGAACTGCAGAGACACACACTATTGTAGACGAGATGTTCAATGAAACCGTAGAAGCTGTCGGGGAGATCACACAGGAACAACGACAGATGAAGACTCTGGTATTGCAGGAAAAGATGGCTCTTGATTATCTTTTAGCGTCCAAGGGGGGTTTCTGTGAATTCATAGGTGAGGACTGTTGTACTTGGATAGCGGACACCAGTGACATGGTCAAAGCACATATGGATAAGGTTAGCTCCTTGCAGGGCAGAGCCAGAGCTATAGCTAGTGAGGGTTGGAATCCTTTTAAAGGTCTGGGAAGCTTTGGGGATGTCTTGTTTTCCATTGGATCCTGGCTCAAGGAAATAGGAGTATATATACTTATGGTGTTTTTGTTTCTATCCCTTCTATACGCCGGAGTGAGATGTTCCTGTTGCCTAATCGACAGAGTTACCAAAGCCCGAGCAGACGACTACATTTTCATTGCTGAAACGAGACGCTCGGAAGACCAAACCATGGACCAGATGCAGAGGATTCCAAACCGACCGGCAACCCACCAGCTCCTCTGAGTCACCTCCCGAAGAGCAGAACCTCCGAGTCAAGATTCGTCGTCAAGATTCATTTGCTTTACCAAAAGTCTACGTGTCAAGATTGACTTTACGTTGTTTTCCATCTTCTGTTTTGTTTTATGGATTCAGGACACAAACCACTTTTCTTATACAAGAGGGACTGTTTTTTTTCTAATTTCAACGAGGAAGATCGAGATTCATCGAGGGACACTGGGGAGCATATGACAAAGAGGAGGGACTGTTGTGGAAATTTTATTATACGGAATTATGTGGACATTGTATTCTAGGATGTGTGTGTTTTTATAGGTTGTCACCTGTCTCCCTGTGTCGGATTTAGCCGAGGAACGTTCTAGCAGAGGGTACTTGGGTTGAATCGGACCAGCGGTAAAACCGTCAGTGTGAAAACCTTCTCATGGGCTTGGAGACGTGTTCGCGGTGTGTGGAGGCGTTTGCCGGTTTGTGAGTACTAAGTGCACTGCGCTGGGCTCCTTGCCTTCAAACGTCTGTACACATTATCGAAGCGGAGTCCGTATAACGAGATGCGTATTATACCTCTATTGCGGACTGCGCTATCCCTTTTGGATACACATCTGCTTTTATAAGAAGACATTGATAATATGCCTTGTCCGTATACTGGTACCGTATATAGATAACCGCATCAGCAATGTCTCTTCAGATAGTCTCAAACCTATCCGAACAAGTAGAATGATCTTATTAGATACTGGTCACTCTGAACAGTATTGAGTGGGGTCCATGCTGACGATGATGGGGGATGGGCAACCACATGGCTGGTCGGGGACAATGGACATGACTCATCCTTCCTTGTTACAGGATGAGGTGTGTGCATTTCCATGTTCAGCCATCTTGGTGTACTCCCCTTTTTCCTTTTGATATGTACCTGTATTTCTGGGCTGACTGGCTAATGTTGTAAAGCCGTCTCCCACTGGGTGTCGTCCTTTTGCCTTAATAAAATGAAGGAGTTCGGGTCAGATCGGCCCTTTTTATACTGACTCCAGCTTGAACCAGCATCGTGTCTGACTCTCTCTGGTGCTAAAGAAGTACTTCATCCCTTATACAGAAAGAACTGAATGCAGCGTGCTTTTATCAGCAACCGGATTGTTTGTGCTGGGCGCATTTTAATACCGAACGTGTACCATTTAGTGCACCGGAGATTCCTGCGCAAAGTCCAACTAAAATATCCATAATATCAGTGAGCACCATAAAGGGTGCCCTTCCAAAAATATTGCAAGAGAAAGATTTCTCTACTGAAGCGCAGCCAAGTAAAGATGGCAACGGAAATAGCAGGAAACAGCACAAAACGTAAAAAAGTGTGAACAGGGGGCGTGTCCTGAACATGGCGGCGTGAGGTGCTCGGCTAGAGAGCTCCGCGGCTTCATTTTACCACCCGCACTCTTACCACCGACCTACCACTCCTGAAACCCTGATTGTCGCTATGTCTACCCGCAGGAAGGATGGCAAAGCCAAAAATCAGGGTCCCGATGCCTCCCTGCAACAGTTTTTGTCTCAGAGGAGCACGGCAGCCGTGGAACGCGGTAGGCCCAAGATGGCGGCCTCATCCTCCACACGGGTCCCGTCCCATGGACTACGCCGCCGGGGCTCCTCTTCTCCGGACGCCTCCTTACTGGATCCAGCTCCCCGGGTCCCTCCGGTCCGGACCTCCTTGAGGACGGGGTAGATGAGATGGATGACCTTCCTCCAGATGTCCCGGACGGTATCCGGGCCCTGCTGAGGTACCTCCCCACCAAGAGGGACTTCGAGATCATGGTGTCCCGCGTTGAGGCTACCCTGCGCAAGGACCTCCGGGAGGTGAAGCGGGAGGTGAGAGACTTGACCTCCACGGTTACGGAGGTGTCCGCGGCCTGCTCCGAGATGGAGACAAGGATCACGGCCCTCGAATCAGCGGCCTCACAGCCCGATCCCCGCCTCTCTGACCTGCAGCTGCATATGGAGGACATGGAAGACAGGGGACAGCGCAACAACTTGCGCCTTCACGGAGTTCCAGAGGCCACAGGTGCACCTGATCTACGGGCCATGGTACAGGCCATCTTTGCATCTCTCCTGGATAATGTAGACCCTGCATCTATCATCCTGGACAGGGTACACAGGGCTGTTGGCCCCAGGATGCCCATCTCCCCTAGCCCCAGAGACGTGATCTGTCGGGTGCATTATTTCACCATGAAGGAGGAGATCCTCCGGGCTGCGTGGCTGCGCAGGCCTGTAGAGTTCGACGGGGTACAGCTCCAGATCCTCCCGGATCTCTCCCGCAACACACTCAAGCGCAGAGCGCTTCTGCGCCCAGTATTAGACCAGATCCGAAGTGTGGGGGCGACCTACTGCTGTGGATACCCATTCCACTTGATAGTACGGAAGGGTGAGTCATCCTATGTGCTCCGAACCCCCGAAGGATGTCCCTGGATTGGGCAGCTTCCTGAACATGGACATCTCACCCCCGGACGATTGGTTGATCTACATCTCGGAGGGGTCCCGCCGACCACCTACGGTCCAACGACGTTCCCGTTCAAGATCCAGACCTCCACTCCGAGACCGGCGTCCCATGGGGAACCGTGTTGACCCTGATATGTCGGCTGAGGCCTAACTCGATGCGAAGGTCCGGACCTATCCTACGTTCAAGACATGGCATCCTAAGCATTTATTTCCCTTCTGTTTATCTTTGGTTCCCCCTCTATGTGGATGTCCGAACTACCTCAACCGCTATGAGCCTCGCTAACTGCCCGGTCCGCCAAACTGAGGGGATTTCCCAGAGTCCGACCCTCGCTCAGGCTACCATTGGTCTGCAGGCCTTCACCTTCTATATGGACGGTATCCCGGAAGGACGACGCCAGCTCCCGAATGTGAGGTGATGGAGGTTGTTTAATATGCTGAGGGAGGGGAGGTCGCCCCCGATGGTAATGGTTTCTGGGGTACCATGGGGTTGGCACCCACATTGATACGGGACCCTTGGGCCCGGGGACGATTCCACCTACCGGAACCTTCCTCAACCTTGTAATACTGACAGTGCCTGACCCAGGGGAACATCCCAAGGGGGCTGCATCGCCTAAGGCTGACAATAACCTATCTCTCAGGATGTCACACTCCTCCTTTGTTTACTGGGTTGAAATTTACGGGGTTAATTTGCCTTTACTGTGGTTCAATTTATGCTATGTTCTTGATGTTGGGCCCCTTCCCGTGGGGACTGTTCCACGGGAGCGTACTCCCAGTTGTGGTCCAGGCGGGAAGGAGCTGGTTATGCACTTTGTCAAGTTATGCATTACTGTTATCATTTGCACTGTTGTTGCAGCGTGTGCTTTTATGTTTGCTGGGATCGGGATCTGTTGAACATTTGTATGCACGGAGGTTTCCCCGATCCCCTGACCTGTGGGCCCGCTCCTTACGTTTGGGGTTTGCCCTGACCTGGGGGGCACTGACGGAGGGTTCACGGACGGTCCTGCCGGGAAAGGTTTCAGGGATGAGCTGACACCCCCCCGGGGCTTGCTCCGGTTCCAATCCACCGACAGTTGATTTTTTACGATCACTACTTTCCCCCTTCCCCACTTCTTTCCTTCAGGTAGACCGTCTTCCTCGCTCTTCTCCTCCCCCCGCCCCCCCTCAGCAGGCCTCGTACCATTTCCTGTCCTTAAATGTGAGGGGCATGAATGTCCCTGAGAAAAGGACCTCGGTACTCCATGACCTCCACAGACAGCGCACTCATGTCGGTTTTCTCCAGGAGACACACTTTAGACAAGGGCAATCGCCCAAGTAGTCGGATCACAGATTCCCGACGTCCTATCATAGCTACTCCCCGGATAAGAGATCCCGGGGGGTGGCTATTGTCCTATCCCGTAACCTACCATGGACATATGTGGATATGCAAGCCGGGGAGGAAGGCCGCCTACTCATGCTCAAAGGGAAAATTGAGGCTCAAATGGTTACTCTAGTAAATGTGTACCTCCCTAATATAGGTCAAATCTCATTCCTGGAAAGGGTGCTGACACTGGTGGATGACTTCAAGGAAGGGGTGCTGATAGTGAGGGGGGACCTTAATCTCCTCCTGAACCCGCAGATGGACTCCTCCAGGTCGGCCTCATTTGCCTCGAGCAGCGTTGCGACGCCTCAAGAAATGCCTCCATCTACATCAGCTCTCTGATGTATGGCGGCTCCATCACCCCTCTGACAGGGATTATTCTTTCGTCTCCACTGTCCAACAAACCTACACACGCATAGACTACTTCCTTGTACACCACTCGGTACGACCGATGGTCTCACGCTCAGATGTCGGTAACATCTCCTTATCTGATCACGCGGCGGTCTCGATTGTGGTGGATCTGGGGTCCTCGGAGAGGCAGCCTTGGCGATGGCGCCTGAACGAGACTGTGATTCAGGACCAGGCCCTGTCAGGGGAGGTAGAGGATGATCTACGGTCATACTTTGCTCTAAATGCCCCCTCCGATTGCTCCCCATACTCGATTTGGGAAGCCCATAAGGCATATATTAGGGGCACTTTGATTAAGTTAGGCTCCCGAATCAAGCGACAGCGCACCCAGCAGATTTCCCCTCTGCTGACGCAGCTCCACCTGCTCGAGACCCGCCATAAGCAACACTCGGAACCGGAGATACCCAATTGGCGTCCCTCAGAGACTCCTTGCGCTCTCTGTGCCTACAAAAAGCTAAAGCAATGCTTGCTAAATGTAGGAGACACTTCTACGAATATAGCAACCACTGTAGCCGCTCGATGGCCCATGCACTCCGACATCAAAGATCTAAAACATTCATATCAGCCATCAAATCTCGAACGGGCTCCTTACTCCACCTCTCTTCGCAGATCACGGAACAGTTCAGCGACTTTTACCAATCCCTATACAATCTTCCACAGCCCAGAACGGTAGCACTGGCCGCACAACGCCTATCCCGCATCCGAACGTACTTGGAATCATCGGGTATGCCCTCCATCCCCAAGGACGTGGCCCACGTCTTGGAACTCCCGTTTACGGAATTAGAACTAGAGGCAGCTCTAAAACAAACGAACACGGGGAAGGCCCCTAGCCCAGATGGCTTTACCCTGATGTACTACAAGAGATATGCCTCTTTGCTCAACTTTCACTTTGTTAGAGCGCTAAATTCAGTCCACCGGAGGGGGACTTCCCGCAGACTCTCTTTCCGCCCACATTGCGGTGATCCCAAAACAGGGCAAGGATCCCCTAACCTGTTCAAGCTATCGCCCGATTTCACTGTTAAATGTAGACACCAAATTATTTGCTAAAATTCTGGCGACGCGCCTGCTCCCTTACATAGGAGGACTGATCCACCCAGACCAAGCGGGATTCATCCCCTCTCGAGAGGCCAGGGATAACACCACTAGAGCCTTGAACCTAATCCACTCTGCCATGTCGAAGGCCACTCCTGCTTTTTTGCTGTCCACGGACAGAAGGCTTTCTACCGGGTAGACTGGTCATATATGAGAGCAACTCTGGCACATATGGGACTAGGCCCTCACATGATGTCGTGGGTGATGTCACTCTACTCCCGACCCTCAGCCAAAGTACAAATTAATGGTTGCCTGTCCGAGACATTCACTATCTCTAATGGCACAAGACAGGGGTGCCCTTTGTCTCCCCTGATCTTTGTCATTACTTTAGAACCACTACTGAGAAAGATTCGATCAAACCCGGACATCCGGGGAGTAGATGTAGGGGCACACTCCCACATGGTAGCCGCTTATGCGGATGACTTACTATTCTTTCTGACTACCCCAGATGTCTCCTTACCGGATCTAATAGCGGAACTCACGGAATATGGTGAGCTGTCCAACTATCACATTAACGGTCAAAAGTCTGAGGCCCTGAATCTTACGTTGCCTCCTTCCCAAGTACTCACCTTCAGAGTAATTTCCCATTCACATGGTCTACAGTCTCGATTACATACCTGGGCATCCAACTCCCGCGGGACCTGTCCACAGCCTATTCTTTAAACTTCCTACCACTCCTGCAGAGAATAAAACTCGACCTTAAGGACTGGTCTCATCTGGCGTTTTCCTGGACGGGTAGGTGTAATGTAATCAAACAGAACGTTTTACCGAGATTGCTATACCCTGTCCAGGCAGTACACATCTTAGTACCCAGGGGCTTTTGGACGACGATCCAGTCCTTGATCACCAAATACATTTGGGGTTCCAAACCTGCCAGGATTAGGCACTCTATTCTCCGCCTACCCAAGAGGCATGGGGGTCTGGCGGTTCCAGACGTACATTACTATTATCTGGCTGCTCATCTAGCGCGCATCTTAGACTGGTGTCGCCACAAAGACCAGAAACCCTGGATCGCTCTAGAACAATGTGCCTCTCCCATCCCCCTCAAAATACTCCCCTGGTGCCCTCGCATACCTCCCTCGGTTCGCAAACACCCGACGGTGGGCCAAACCTGGAAAATAGCAAGGACAATATTTTACTCTAGACAGATCTCGTCCTCGCCCTGTCCGCTCCTCCAAGTGGTAGGATCGCCAGATTTTGCCCCGGGCCTACAGGACCCCGGGTTTGTACGACTACATGACGATGACTGCTGTAGGGCTATTCATTTTCTTTGGGGCAATGAGTGGCCCTCTCTCTCGGCACTGACCATGGACCCAGTGTTATCCCGGCTGGGATTTTGGCGCCACCGCCAGCTGACACATTTTCTGGCATCCTTGCCACCACCGGCGGCTCTGTCCAGACCCCCCACGAGTTTTGAAAAGGAATGCATACTCTCTGGCCCACTGTCTAAACCTCTCTCGCTATGCTATCAGTTACTGCTCACCCCTGACTTTGACTCGCCTCTGCCGCAAATAGAGGGCTGGGAACGAGAAATTGGGACTTCCTTTTCACCTTCTGAGAGAACCAGGATAAAAGCGCTGTCCTTGAAGTCCTCCATCAGCAGTAGGTACCAGGAAACGGGATTCAAAATCCTTACTAGATGGTACCGCACTCCCAAGAAGTTACAGACGATTTTTCCAGAAACAAATGGCTGCTGTTGGCGGTGTGGCTCCTCCCCGGCTGGCATGCTACATGTTTTCTGGTCCTGTCCGTCCTTACAATCATTCTGGGCTCAAGTACACACAGTCACTCAAAAACTCTCTGACGCGCAGATCCCCCTGACACCCTCCTTCTTCCTCTTGCATCATAACACACACTCACTGAAGGGTTATAAAAAGTCGGTTTTAATTCATCTCATTAATGCTGCAAGGGCTTGCATATCGGCTATGTGGAAACAGGCTTCCCCACCTACAATACGGATGTGGTTCGACAGGATAAGGGATATACGACATATGGAAGACCTTACCAGTTTCATTAAGGGGACTGGAGCACAGTTTGGCACTACATGGTTTTGGTGGGATGATTTCACCTCTACACAGGAATATTTAGATCTCTTAGCTTGATACCCACGATCGACTGAGATCCCCGCTACTCCCTCCTCCATCCCCCCTCCCATTTCTGTACCGCTACTCCCTCCTCCATCCCCCCTCCCATTTCTGTACTCTTTTCTCCCAATGGGTCCTCCCTCGCCCACCCTGCCTCCCTCCCCTGCCCCCCTTCTTTTGTGCTTTTTCCTCTGTTCTCTCCTTTTGACAACCCTATACAACCCCACTCATGGAGTGATCTTACCTACCTGCTCCTGTGGCGGATCACCAGTGGGACTAAGACAGACTAACTCCCACACTGATAGCACCGGGGAATAGAAGGTGCACTGGATACCGGGGGGTCTGCACCTATTGAGACTATTAGTCTTCCCTCCACCCAAGGCTGACTCTCCCGGTCCCTAGGCATACAGTGTTGAATTATATATGACCCTTCCCCCGCTGGGCCACGTTCTTACTAGCCCACTGGCGAATGTGCTAACAGGAGAGGCTAGACTTCTTTCATTACCATGGGATTGTATCACTTTTAATGTATGTTTGATGGTTTGCTACGGTGGCTGCGTCCACTGCCTTTCTACCAGGGGTATATTCCCCCCATGTTCAGTACCAATGTTTGTAATTTTGAAAACTTGCCAAATAAAATAATTTATTAAAAAAAAAAAGTGAGAACAAAAAGAATGAACCGAAATGGTGAAGACTGCTGCAGTGACTGATATGTCACAGAAAGACAGGGCCATTACAGTGAGATCACACATTTTGGGCTCTGTGAAGAAACTGTAAACCATTAGCTGCTAGGGTGACTATCCAGGGTCTGGGGGGTCTCGTGTTAAGCTGGCTATGCACTGTTAGATTTCTCCGATTCAGCCCTGCACACATAATTAGATAAATCTATAGACCCCCCTCTCTATGCTAAACAGTGTGGATGTAGGATTTTTCCTTCTGGCTATTGTATTCTGACAACCAGTGCCTGCAGCTGTCAGAAAACCCAAAAAGTGGCTGCAACTGATTGGCAGCAGTCACTGTTCGGCCAACAGTTTTTGCCAAACTCCTTTGATTTTTCAATCAAAGTTTGTGAACAAGGTGGCCATCAACTGTTAACATTTTGTCAGATTCCTGTGAATTGGATGAAATTCTAACAGAGCATGACGAGCTGTACTCTGCCATTAGCTACTTGACAATATTCAACAGTAAAGTTGCTCCTGCGTTGCTTGAGAGAGACAATCCTACCTCCTCAGGACACTAAGCTATATTAAAATTGTGTTGTACAATTTGAGGTATAACCACTAGATGGGACTGTGCCCTTTGATTTACCTAATGTCCAATCTCATAGAAACGGTACCTATATCCATACAAAACAGACTGGACCCTGTGTCCCCCAAAGAATTGAGAGAAATATATTTTCCACAAAACTTGCCATAGTGGACAATCATGTTTCATATTTTATTTTGATGGGAAAATGAAACCAGGAATTCGATTGCCCATATCATGAAAAAAATGTTTGTTTTCCGCATAATAGATTTGTTTTTTTGTGTTCTTTATATTATGTTGGTTTGCCTATAGCTTTTAATAAAGAATTTAAAAAGTCACAGAGAGATAAGAATTCATTAACTGACAGACAGATAGATCTTTTAAATGAATAAACATCAAATTAAATGAAAAAGGGTATGTTAATAATTGTACCCAATTGAGTAACACGTCAATATTGCAGCTGAAGTATGGATGTGTATTGGTTACAATGAGCCATGTTTGCATTACCCAAGGCCACAATTTTCAAACAACCCCTTACAGTTGTAAAACGACATTCATTAACTAAACCAGCCCATGAAACAAAACAAAAAAAAGGCATGAATAAGAGGACAGCGTGTACGTGACTAAAACTTTAAACCTCCTCTTTCACAAGACATCACATGATAAAAAGCAATTACAACTCCTGCCTTGTGTATTGCATCTGCAAATTTCTGACGCATTGCCTCACCCAAGAGCCTCACTCATTAAGGCAGAGCAGTGACCTCATTGGAAGGAATCCAATTTTATCTCACAAAGCTTGCTGTAACATAACAACAAAGGTCATGTTTACCGCCTTTACATGATTAAATACTGCATACTAGGCAGAAATGTCAAATTCCAATAACTTCAGCCACCGGAGGTCACTGCTTCTGGGTCAAAGAAGAGGATAAAGTCAAGCTTTGAAAACTATTTACCTCTCTCGCCATTTAACTCTTTACAGAAAATTAAGCAAACATGAGAAACTTTAATGTGCTAGCATGTAAGATACAGAAATGTGGATCCTAATGCAACCTGTGTGATAGGGAATAAAACAGATAAAGCCTGAAAAATATAATTGATGGCGGATTTATACTTCAGTGTCCTCTTGGGGCACCTTAACAAGCGTTACGCTGCATGTTGATGTGTGTTGCATAACGCTGCTGCACATCACAACTGATAGAAAAACACACAAGATCCTTTTGTACAATGCAGTACACTGCAATGCATGGTATTTGTGCTGTGTTGCGTGTTGGCCGATATTGTACAGTGCATTGGGGTGCCATTCACAATGAATGTCACCAAAACACACCACACACATTATACCACACCACAATGCACAAGTGCCAATGGGACCTTAAGATTAAAGTAATAAAATTTAAAATACAAAATTTAAAATACAAATATAACATACAAATATAACATACAAAAATACCACTGTAAAGGCATAAAGTTCTCTGACCTACATGTGCATATACACTATATTGCCAAAAGTATTGGGACACCCCTCCAAATCATTGGATTCAGGTGTTCCAATCACCTCCATTGCCACAGGTTAGGGATGTCCCGATACCACTTTTTCAAGACCAAGTACAAGTAGTGTCCCTCATGTACTTGCTGATACCAATTACCAATACTTTTTCTTAAAAGGGACATGTGACATTTTTTCTAAAACAATACAGACTAATGATTTTAGGGCAGTTTCTCACCAGTGCTGCGTGCATTGGAGGTGACAGGTTCTCTTTAAGGTGACATTAGGGGTCTTTTAGACCTCTAGTGTCACCTTTCTACTTCACAGGATTCACTGAATATAAATACAGCAGGCAGTGGCTGGGAGCAATAGCCAGCCTGCTATTGGACATTTTAAATTGCAATAGCCAATAGCAGGCTGGCTATTGTACCCGCTCACTGCCTGCTGTCAATCAGCAAAGGATGGAACTGAAGCAAAGTTCTAAATCAGGTCCTTTCTGCTGATTGGCAGCAGGCAATGGGTGGGTACACCTGGCTATTGCAATTTAAAATATCCAATAGCAGGCTGGCTATTGTTTCAAGTGTCCATTCCTTTTCCACTTGATTAAACTGTTTGCTTTTGGTGGTATATCTCAGCTGTCAGTGCTCCTTATGTCAGCTGTCCGTGCTCCTTATATGTTTAATAATGTCCTCACCAGAGGTACACAGAAGTTTTCCCTCTCAATGAAAGAAGAGAAGGTCCGTTCTGTCTGTAGGCAAGATTTACAGCTTCTCTCCTCCCCCGTGAGCACACTGAACGGACATTCTCTTCTTTCAATGAGAGGGAAAACTAAGCTAAGGTACAGGGGGGCAGCGGGGGATTTCACAGCTGTAGTCTCTTCTGCATCCTCGTCCTGGCTACAGTGGTCTGTGAAAGGGACACAGAACTCTGCAGCCAGCACCAGCAGGGAGAAGACCCTGTCCACACATAACACTTACCGGCCGCCATGCTGTCACACTTCCGTCCGGAGAGGTCAGAGCGGAGAGGGAGCCTGCGTCTGGTGGAGAGGTATTCCGGGGGAGGGGCTATGGGGTCAATGGCCGAAGCTACTTAACATTTTTTTTAAAGGGCCGGTATCCGATCTATGCATCGGGGCATTTTCAGGAGTACAAGTACTCCTGAAAATGCCCTATATCTGCCCCGATACCGGTACTAGCATCAGTATCGGGACATCCCTACCCCAGGTGTATAAAATCAAGCACTTAGGCATGCAGACTGCTTTTACAAACATTTGTGAAGGAATGGTGAAGGAGATCAGTGGGTTCAAGCGTGGTACCACCACCAGGTACCAGGTTGCCACCTGTGCAATAAGTCCATCCGTGAAATTTCCTTGCTACTAAATATTCCACGGTCAACTGTTAGTGGTATTATAACAAAGTGGAAGCAACTGGGAGCAACAGCAACTCAGCCACAAAGTGGTAGGCCATGTAAAATGACAGAGCGGGGTCAGTGCATGCTGAAGCGTACAATGCGCAGAAGTTGCCAACTGTCTGCAGTGTCAATAGCTTCAGACCTCCAAACTTCGTGTGGCCTTCAGATTGGCACAACAACAGTGCGTAGAGAGCTTCATGGAATGGGTTTCCATGGCCAAGCAGCTGCATCCAAGCTTTACATTGCCAAGTGCAATGCAAAGCGTCAGTTGCAGTAGTGTAAAGCACGCCACCACTGGACTCTAGAGAAGTGGAGACGTGTTCTCTGGAGTAATGAATCACGCTTCTCTGTCTGGCAATCCAATGGACGTGTCTGGGTTTGGCTGTTGCCAGGAGAACGGTACTTGCCTGACTGAATTGTGCCAAGTGTAAAGTTTGTTGGAGGGGGGATTATGGTGTGGGGTTGTTTTTCAGGGGTTGGGCTTGGTCCCTTAGTTCCAGTGAAGGGAACTCTTAAGGCATAAGCATACCAAGACATTTTGGACAATTTCATGTTCCCAAGTTTGTGGGAACAGTTTGGGGATGGCCCCTTCCTGTTCCAACATGACTGTGCACCAGTGCAAAAAGCAAGGTCCATAAAGACATGGATGAGCGAGTATGGGTTGTAGGAACTTGACTGGCCTGCACAGAGTCCTGACCTCAACCCGATAGAACACCTTTGGGATGAATTAGAACTGAGACTGTGAGCCAGGTCTTCTCGTCCAACATCAGTACCTGACCTCACAAATGCGCTTTTGGAATGCTAAGGTACAGGGGGGCAGCGGGGGATTTCACAGCTGTAGTCTCTTCTGCATCCTCGTCCTGGCTACAGTGGTCTGTGAAAGGGACACAGAACTCTGCAGCCAGCACCAGCAGGGAGAAGACCCTGTCCACACATAACACTTACCGGCCGCCATGCTGTCACACTTCCGTCCGGAGAGGTCAGAGCGGAGAGGGAGCCTGCGTCTGGTGGAGAGGTATTCCGGGGGAGGGGCTATGGGGTCAATGGCCGAAGCTACTTAACATTTTTTTTAAAGGGCCGGTATCCGATCTATGCATCGGGGCATTTTCAGGAGTACAAGTACTCCTGAAAATGCCCTATATCTGCCCCGATACCGGTACTAGCATCAGTATCGGGACATCCCTACCCCAGGTGTATAAAATCAAGCACTTAGGCATGCAGACTGCTTTTACAAACATTTGTGAAGGAATGGTGAAGGAGATCAGTGGGTTCAAGCGTGGTACCACCACCAGGTACCAGGTTGCCACCTGTGCAATAAGTCCATCCGTGAAATTTCCTTGCTACTAAATATTCCACGGTCAACTGTTAGTGGTATTATAACAAAGTGGAAGCAACTGGGAGCAACAGCAACTCAGCCACAAAGTGGTAGGCCATGTAAAATGACAGAGCGGGGTCAGTGCATGCTGAAGCGTACAATGCGCAGAAGTTGCCAACTGTCTGCAGTGTCAATAGCTTCAGACCTCCAAACTTCGTGTGGCCTTCAGATTGGCACAACAACAGTGCGTAGAGAGCTTCATGGAATGGGTTTCCATGGCCAAGCAGCTGCATCCAAGCTTTACATTGCCAAGTGCAATGCAAAGCGTCAGTTGCAGTAGTGTAAAGCACGCCACCACTGGACTCTAGAGAAGTGGAGACGTGTTCTCTGGAGTAATGAATCACGCTTCTCTGTCTGGCAATCCAATGGACGTGTCTGGGTTTGGCTGTTGCCAGGAGAACGGTACTTGCCTGACTGAATTGTGCCAAGTGTAAAGTTTGTTGGAGGGGGGATTATGGTGTGGGGTTGTTTTTCAGGGGTTGGGCTTGGTCCCTTAGTTCCAGTGAAGGGAACTCTTAAGGCATAAGCATACCAAGACATTTTGGACAATTTCATGTTCCCAAGTTTGTGGGAACAGTTTGGGGATGGCCCCTTCCTGTTCCAACATGACTGTGCACCAGTGCAAAAAGCAAGGTCCATAAAGACATGGATGAGCGAGTATGGGTTGTAGGAACTTGACTGGCCTGCACAGAGTCCTGACCTCAACCCGATAGAACACCTTTGGGATGAATTAGAACTGAGACTGTGAGCCAGGTCTTCTCGTCCAACATCAGTACCTGACCTCACAAATGCGCTTTTGGAAGAATGGTCAAACATTCCCATAGACACACTCCTAAACCTTGTGGACAGCCTTCCCAGAAGAGTTGAAGCTGTTATAGCTGCAAAGGGTGGGCCAACTCAATATTGAACCCTACGGACTACGACTGGGATGCCATTAAAGTTCACGTGCATGTAAAGGCAGGCGTCCCAATACGTTTGCCAATATGGTGTATCTGCAGCAGTCTCTAAGCTAATGCCTAATCCTGGGCCGTTGTGATCAGAAAGTTAGTACTGTTTGTAAGATTTGGAACATTTTATTGTATGTAAACATGTAAAAAAAACAAAAAACAAAGCCTTGCCAACCATTTCAGGAAGTGACATTTTAGAAATTTTCACAACTGACAAAAGGTCTTCCTGTATGTGTCCAGCTTTACTTGAGAACTCCTTGATCATGTGGTTTGGTTTACTATAGGTTTGCAAATAGATATACAAACCACTCCTTATTGTGTATGTAAAGGGCAAACTTTTTTTTCTAGATTTGCTGGTGCGGGTTAGAACATCTGTCAAGTTTGTATTGCTGTCTGTGTTCACAACCTTTCTATTTGTCCTGTGACCATTATCACCGGGACAGAAAATGATGGGAAACCCAAACTTTTAGAGTTGTCTTCAGAGCAGGTGAAGAGAATTCCTTTCACTTGGAGTTATTTCCTCATACTTCCTGTTGTGTCTCTGGGGCAGGAAGCAAAGGGAATCAACAGGACACAGAATACGAAAATAAACTCACAGGAATTGTAACCCTTCCCTACTCTATCCAAAACAAAAATAATTGGGCTATAAAATAATTTTGAATGTTTAAAGTAGCATTAAACTCTCATACTTTTTTTCAATAAAGAAATCCAGTTCAAGCAAATATACATTGCCCAGCAAAGTATTTCTTTAGATTTTTGCCCAAGCATTTGCAGTCATCATGTTTCTAAACAGCTCCAACTCTCTCAGCTATGCTTCCCTGCATTTCCTGTCCAGCACATGATTACAATGGACAGTGCAGCATGGATAGCAGCTTTCTATCTACTAGCTTGGAGAAGGGATTAGTGGGGATCAGGGAGCTGGGAAGCGGCTCGCCTTGTTGTGCGTGTGTGTTTGTGGAGACGCACACAGCTTACTAGCACACACGAAGGTGGCTCCATAGGACACTGCAGCCACCACAAAGTTGCAAAGGAGCCACTCTTAAACAGGATATCAGAGCCAGTTTTCAGGGGACCAGCTGATTCTGCAGGAAGCTAAACTTTAAAAAACATTAAGGCGCAGTATCCATTGTAAGTGATTTCATCAGCATTTGAAATAGCTTAAAAACCTTTTGAGTTTAATATCACTTTACATAAATATACATTTTAACCCATTTGCGTCCACTGACATACATAGTACGTCATTGGCAGTGGGCCCGTTTAAACAAACTCTTAGCGGCTAAAGCACTGTTCAGCCCAGCTGCCGCCAGATCGCTTCTAAGGGCCGCTAAAGTGCCCCCACCCGACACCACTACAGTGTTTGGTTGCTGGTGGGAAGCTGGGGAGGAGAGCAGCGAACTTTCGTTCACCTTAACCACTTGAAGTCCGCGGTGTTAAACCCCCTTCCTGTCCAGGCCATTTTTCAGTATTCAGCGCTGCGGTACTTTGACATTTATTCCGTCATGCAACGCTGCACTGAAATGAATTTTATACCATTTTTTAGGGACACATAGAACTTTCTTTTGGTGGTATTTAATCACCACTGGGGTTTTAATTTTTTAATATATTAAGGAGAAATTACCAATTTTTTTTGATAAAACATTTATTATTACCCAATTTTTTGGGTAAATAGACACCAAACATGTCAAGCCTTAAATTTTCGCGCGCAAAACCTCAAATAACTACAATACCCAAAATTGGCCATAGGCGACGCTTTAAAAGCTTTTACGGCTCATCAGTTTAGTGTTATCAGTGATTGGTGGCCCTAAAATGATTGCTCGCACTCCGACGTTCGCGACGATAGGTAATATGTGTAGCGCAATTGTCATTTTCGCACGATGCTGATCTCTTGATGACGGTAACCCGCCCGTGTGAGTCTGCCATCCGTCCGTTTTTCTGTCTCAATATTTTTATTGAAAATTTTTAAAATTAACATACATAGTAAGAGAAATGGTGTACAATGCTTAATTACAGTAAATGGATGTAGCAATTCAGAGGTCACTTGCAAGTGACTACTTGTCAAATAATTAGACAATTAGACATTCTTAGGTTAGGGAGGTTGCACAGTCTTAATCGTGCTTTATGACTACAGCAGGTGTAACATCTGTGTACTAAGACCAGTTCAATGTGGGAAAACATCATTAACCAAGAGTGGGGTAAGGTCCCCAAAGAGCATATAACATGAAAAGTGGGGATAGAAAAGTCCTAAGAGTGATAGTAACGACTGGTGTACCTACATCACTCGAAAGGGAGAGAGGGGGTTGGGGGGAGGGGGTCCATAGTTTGCTACCACCGTTCATCTCCATGAGTAGTAAAATCTCTTTGTTTCCAGCTCCTGTCCCGCATCCGTCTGCCTACCTCTCCAGCTCAGATGCCTCTATAACTCATAGGATCCATATCAGGGTGATGAGATGAGAGCCATGGTTCCCAAACCCTTAGAAATTTAGAATGTTTCTCCTCCAGAATGCTAGATAGGCGCTCGTTAAGCATGATATTGTCTAGTCTGTTGGTAAATTCCCTGTAAGGAAGTTGTTGCTTCTTCCAGTTGCCTGCCAGCGTCAACTTGGCAGCTAAGACGTCCGTCCGTTTTTCGGGCGGGCGGGAGGCTAAAGAGGACCTGTCACCACCAATATGTTATTACATAGGGGGCATTTAAGCCCCCCTACGGGATAGCAAGTAAAGTTAAAAAAAAGTTTAAAAAAATAATATTAAATAAAATAAATGTAAAACTAATTTTTAAAAATGTTTAAAGTCCCCTGCTCCTGTTTAAATATGTCGGGTGCGCCTACGTATGAAAACTACAAGTGTCCCTAAACTGATGACTAGGGGCTGTCTATAGACATTATGGGGTATTGAATTTTGTTGACGGAGGCACACAATTTTTAACCTGGGCATGTTGGGTATCTATTTACTTGTTTTAACCTTTATATTTTACAATAAAATGGGTATTATATTGTGTTTTGGGGCACTAAATTTACCTTAAGTGCATTTTGCACAAAATTTTGGGGTTTGATAAAGAGTTGCAGTAATATTGTGCTACATAAAAATTTGCAACTGCCACTATTTTATTATACAGGGTCTTGGCTTTCAGGAAATGTATAATGTTTGGGGGTTTGAAGTTATTTTCAGGCCTAAAATGTGGATTATAACATGTGTGCAAAAAAAAAAAGGCCTTGGCAGCGAAAGGATTAAAGATGCAGTCATGCATTGGACAACTGATACTGCTATAAACCAGGCAATGCACTTGGAAAAGGGATATTGACTATAACAAAGAATCTATTAATATTAATAATTTTGCAGCAGGTCTATGCACTACTGAATTTTAAAGTGCAACTTGTGTTCTGTGCAGATTCCACCCCTTTTTCAGAGAGCTTGTCCCTCAGCTTTAAAATCTGGCCTATGCATGGGAGATAGCACTAGGACCGACCGTATTTAGCTCAGCACATGCTTCATGTATAGACCAGTGATGTACCGTACCTCTGGTTCCGGGTGAGGCATTCCCCAGCCTCGCCTCCAGCACGTCCCGCCAACCGGCGCCCGAAGCCCCTCCACCACCTGCTCCCCAAGCTAGTGTGAAGGAGGAAGGGAGGAGCCTCCCTGTCCCTCACTTGCTCGTCACTGCTGAGGCATCGAGATTGATGGCCTCAGTGGGTTTTTTTTTCTTTTTTTGATTGGACAGCTTGGACCAATGGCACTTTGCCATTGGTCCAAGCCATCCACAGAAATCACGCCTCTAACAAAGAGTAGAGGCTGTGACAGCTCTTGCCTCAATAGTTAAGTTACACAAGCAGTGGGGAAGCCTGCTGCTGTGTAACCTAACTACCTGTCAAAAGCCGGATGCAGCGCTGCCCCAGGTTACACAGCGGGGAGGCTTTCCCTGCTGTGTAACCTAATAGAAGCCAATCTGAATGGAGAAAAAGCTGTCAGCTTCAGACTTGAAGCTGACAGCTTTTTCCTCCATAATACTAGGTGAGGCTCTGCCTCCCCTGACCGCATGTCCCTGGTACAGACATTATTCTTCAGTGCAAAAACACTGTGTTGGCTTTGCACAGATCAGACACACTGTCGATCTGTGCCAAACGAGCCAAATAGCACCGGAGGCCAAACAAAAGGCCCCTGGGATGAGAAGAGGGCCGCAGAGGGAAGAAGGCAAAAAAAGGGGAGAGAGGGAAAATGGTTATCAGTTTGGGCCATCTACATTACATTTAGAAATGTGTTGCACAATTTTGGGAGTAGATTTAAAAGTGTACTTAAATAAAAGTGCACATATCCTTTAAAATGTGAGGAAGTTAAGTGAAATGAAATGTCAGATTTTGATACCATATTAAAATATGTTTGTACTTTTGTTTCCTACAAATCTTAGTTCTTTGTTAAAATGGTGCTAAAACGTAAGAATTAAGTTCATAAGAGTTTTTCAGCTGTGTTTCAATAAAGAAACTGCTTGTAAGCCCTAGTTAACAATCGCTATTATTATTTTTGAACTGTGTCCAACACCGCGTGTTTGTAGTCTGTAACTTGATCCGAACTAAAAGTATGATATTTAGTTTGCTTTTCTGGAAATTCCCAAGGACATATCCTAATGCAGTTCATACCAATGCTAAGCCCAATAAAAAAAACTGTAACATGCAATCTTTTTTTTATCTTCAGCAAACCGTGACCTTTGAAACAGGCTTTTCAAGTGGCAATAGTACAAACGTCAGCAGATCGTCCTACTTCTGGCATTACCTGATCGTGTTGTTATACGCTGAATACAATTAGCTCTTTGTCACTTTTCAACTCTAAGTTTACATATGCTTACCTTATATATTTTTTTATGTTCATTTCTGATCAATTTACTTTGTCTTTACCAAACTGAAAAATTAATTAATCTCTTTTAAAGTTTGTGAAATTACAATTATCGGCGCACAGTAGAAAGTGAGAGCGATGTTTCACACCCCAATAACTGATATGTATGCGTGATCATTTGAACCATTACCAGGTATGCGAAAGCCTGGAAAAGGGGGGCTATTAAGAAAGATATTGCTCTCATTATGAACTTGATAAAATATAAAGATTGTATTTATTATAATGAATTATAAAAACATTTTTGCATTCAAATAAACGCAAATAATTAGATTAGCAAAAAATTAGATACATAGGTTTAGTACATATACCATATATACAATACATACAATACAATAATTGTTGCAATAGTCTAGTTGATGGTGGAAAGATTAGAAGATTGTATTGTTCTCTAGGTGCCTCATAATGTTTCGCTGCTTGAGCTGCTTCAATCCTAGAAGGCTGCAACTTGTTGTGGACCAGCCAACGAAAACGAGCCAAACAGCACCGGAGGCCAAACAAAAGGCCCCTGGGATGAGAAGAGAGCCACAGAGGGAAGCAGGCAAAAAAAAGGGAAAGAGGGAAAATGGAGGACAGGACGTGATCCAATTCTCCACGTATACAAAAAACTGTGTTCCGTCCAACATAGACCGCCTCTCCGATGTCACTATCGATGCCACTAAAAACGGCGTTCCGTCCAACATAGACCGCCTCTCCGATGTCACTATCAATGTCACTATGTGACATCGGAGAGGCGGTCTATGTTGGACGGAACACAGTTTTAGAAGGGGTTGATAAACTAAAGCAGTGCTTTCAACTACTGGTGTGGTGTATGTGTGTTCACTAAGCCATTCAAACACAAAGTCATGTGTAGGACAGTTAAAGCTCTTTACAAAATGGAACTTGTAACTATGACTGAATTGCTAAAAATTAAATGCTGGGAGCTTTTTCCTTCCAAGGCTCTCCTTGAAAACTTGATACCTGCTTATGTGAACTGAAAAAGGGAGCACTTTTGAAAATGGCTCAGTGCCAGCATTCGAGGCTTTTATATATTCATGCAGGGTTCTGGAATGACTGTGTGTCTGCAGCAGTGCTTGCATTACAGGCTGAGCAGTTCCAGAAAATGCAAACTTTTACTGGGAAAGAGCTGGCTTTGCAGTTCTTCCCAGGTTTTCCAGATTTGGCTTGGGTTCCTGGAACTGGGAGATTTCAAAGAGCATTGGGAGGGAGCATTCGTGGGTCCGGACTTTAGTATTGGCCAGCACCGAGTGGTTGTGCACCTGTGCTGGCTAATGTTCAGGGTTCCACCTGGGAGTCTCCGTGCAGGGGTCAGGAGGGCTCCACCCTGGAATTAGTCTTTGTCTGGCAGACTGATGAGCATATCACAGTGTGGTGAAAAGCAGCCTGTGTGGCAGGCGGTCTGGATACAGCCTGTGTGGGAAAGACATTTGGTAATCAGACAACCTTGTAAAGTATTACATTTGATGAAGAAAAAAACTGTACTTGATGTTTGAAAAGCCCTGCGAGGGAAAACCGGTGTGGACTTTTTGAGTTAAATAAAAGTGGGCAAAGAAGCCCTTAAAAAACGGAAAGCGAGTGGAAGTTTCCTTAATGCGCTACCATTGGAGGCTAAATCTCACAGTGCGTTGTGGTGCCATTAATTTCAATGGCATCCCAAACACCCCTCCAGCTTGCAGTGTGATCACCTGCACTAGAATGCGCAGTATTGTAATGCCATGCATTCAAGTGCGGTGTTAGTACAAAAAATGTGCCTGCAGTTTTATTCTGAAGTAAACTTCATGTTTGTAATGCTGCATTTGTGTATTTGTAATTTATTTTAAAATTAAGGATTTAAAAAAATCTGATTAATCGAAAAAATAATTAGCCAACTAACCAATTATGAAAATAATCGTTAGTTGCAGCCCTACACACGTAACCTATATAGCCACCCTCCATATACCTAAGTATTGCTAGGAGTTCTTGACTCTTTTCCACCCTTTCTTGACACCATCGCCTCGCTTCCATGGATTCCTAACCAACTGTACCCCTTTCCCTGAGCCCTATCTTATGGCTGTTTGGCTGCACATGTTCATATAAACTTTCACTTCTTGTCATTACAATGTTCTGAGGCACCTATTCTCCATATGTGTATTAATGTAACATGATTATACCTCTTAATGAGGATTTCAATCTGTACTTCGTTCAGTATGCTATGATCACATTTTCTGCCTTATGACACCACATAAGGCAGAAAATGTGACCCCATGACCCCATCATTATGGGGTCATGGTGTTAATGTGATGTCACAGGGTCGCAGCAGACTCTGGGATTGGTTGTTTTTTTCTTTTTTAAAGAATATGTTTATTTTGAGGAAGTTTGTAAATTACAGTAAACAAAACAGTACAATACAGAAGGACATAGAAGGCAGGGAGCATATACATCTAGTGCAAAAAGGACGTGGCCACCACCGTCTCTCCCAAGGCACTTCAGTGCAATAATATTGATGTAACACAACATTACAAAACATTCATATTATGCATTAATAAGCTTGTCTGTAAGCCAGGGAGGACACTGGGCCATTGACAGTGATCTTCACAGCTCCTGCCTGTTCCCACCTGGTGGGAACATCTAGTCCCCCATCAAAGGGGGAGGAAAGAGAGGTAGAGGTTTAAAGAATGAAGAAGGAAGAGGGAGGGAGGGGGGGAGGGTTATGGTTCAACCTTGAGTCCGGGGTACTCAAAAATGCGTTCCATCACCGAGGCCCTGAATTATACAGCCAAAAGACTATTGAAGCTCTCCGTTGTACAGAAATGCAACCAGACACTCCAAGTAGCAGTAAACTTGGCATCCCGCTGGTACAAAGCCGCAGTGAGTTCTTCCATCCGGCATAAAGCATGCATTTCAATCACCCACTCAGGGATAGTAGGGGGAGTACTCGACTTCCAGTGACGCGGTATAACTGCCTTAGCCGCCAGCATGAAAAATCTGAGGAGGCCCTTCTTAGAGGCGGAGATCGAGCCTGGTAGTACAGACAGGAGGGCCACCTTTGGGGACCTGTCCACCTTGGTGTGAAAAATCTGATCATATGTATTGAAGATAGCTCTCCAATATGGGGTCAACAGGGGGCAGGACCACCAGATGTGCAGCATCGTTCCCGGATGTGACAGGCACCGCCAGCATTGTGCAGAGGCAGACGGGTACATAGCCTGAAGTCTAGTGGGGCAATAGTACCATCTCGACAAGACCTTGTAATTTTTCTCCTGATATCTGCTTGCTATGGACATGGTGTGCGTTAAAGCAAAGGATTTAGCAGTTTCTTCCTCTGTGAGATCACCACCCATCTCTCTCTCCCATTCCCTCACAAAGGAGGGGGTAGGTTAGGGACGTTCCGAAAGCAAAAAGCCATAGATAGTGGAAATCGTGCGCGCAGGGGGGTCTCCGGAGATGCAAAGTTTCTCAAAGGGAGAAAGCTCCCTCCCGGGGTTCCCTCTTGCAGTAAGCCCCGTTAAGAAGTCTCTCTGTAAGTCAAAAACTCATGAAACTTTGCACAGTGGTACAGCCCTGTGCTCGGCAGAGCTTATTATAATATAAAGGTCATAGGTCACATGATGTTGCAGCCATCTTGGTTTTTGTGACGATTTTTGTGAACTATTCAGAAACCTGCATCTCCAGAACCGCTAAAGCTACAGATCTACAACTTGCTCTGTGAGCGTATGCTTTGCTCTGTTGCTACATGTGCTCATTATAGCTCTATTGGTCACATGGTTTGGCAGCCATTTTGGATTGTGCAATATTTTGTCAACAACTTAAACTGAAACCATCTCCAAACTTTGCACATATGTCCAGGGCGACCTCTTCGACCACGTGGCCCAATCCCACAATCAAAATGGCCGCTGCAAGCCAATGGTGTTTAGATAGTGTTATTATTGTTATGGCCTTTTCTTCAAAAGCCTGTTATAAGCGCACGGTTACTCACAAACTGATGCAACTTGGCCCAATGGTAGAGCTCTGTGCTATGCCCTAACTTTTGCAACATGAAGGTCATAGGTTACATTGCCTGGCAGCCATCTTGTTTTAGGTGATTATATTCAGCTCCATATTCAAACACCAATTTCTCAGAAACTGATAAAGCTACATATCTACAAATTGCTGTGTATAGTCATGGTATGATCTGCATTCAGAACTGAGCATTACAAGTCAATTGGTCACATGATTCGGTGGCCATATTGCATATCAAATTCAACAAATATTTCTATTATTTTGATGCTCTTTTTTTCAAATGCTAATTATTGCCACACCGTTATGTAAAAACTCATGAAATTTGGAACAATGGTAGAGGACTGTGCTGTGTTTAAACCTTGGAAACATAAAGGTCATAGGTCGCGTGCTCTGGTGGCCATCTTGGTTTAAGCAAACCTATTTTTCACAATTTTCAAACATCTGTTTTTCATAACCGCTAAAGCTGCACATATACAAATTGCAGTATAAGGATATGCTAAAACCTATATTCAAATATGTTTATTACAAGTCATGTGACCACATGGTTTGGCAGCCATTTTGGATGGTGCAATATTCTGCAAACAACTTAAACTCTGAAACCATTTATCAGAATAACACAAAACTTTGCACATATGTCCAGGCTGACCTCTTCTACCACAGTTGTAAAACTAGGCCCGATCCCAAAATCAATATGGCCGCCACAAGCCAATCACTTTTTGACATTGCATCCAATTGCATAAATGTGCATTTATATCACTAGTGAAGTATGTTTTTTTTTGTGAAAAATTCTGTTTATTAAATTTTTGCATTCAATTACATTACAACATTCCTCCTACAGCAGTAGGGGCGCATACTTAGTTACTAACAGGTATAACCTATACATACTCCACCTGCACTTCCTTACAGAAGGAAATAAAATACAAAACATAACATAACATAACTCCCCCTCCCCCCTCCCTACCCCAAGAGAACGTGTGCCACCTCCAGCCCCGGGGCTGAGCATATTCCCACAACATAATATAAAATCGAATGGAATGCCATAGTGTCCAACCCTGTCAATATAATGAGCGGCGCCAGGCCCTTAGTCTTTAGGAACTCAGTCAGGTGGGCACCTACAGGGCATCCTGTGGCAGCTGCTCCTTAACACAACCGCCTACACATGCATAAGTCAGTCAGTAGAGGGTGGGATCATTAATTGAGAAAGAAGTTTATCAAAACGGGGCAACCCCTATCCCTTCCAGTGGCCCCTCAAATACCCCCGGCAAGTCCAACCCCCGTTCCTACCCATATCAGGTTAAGGCAATCCAACCACCCCACATCTTATCAAACTTCCGCGGGCATCCTCTGCTAAGATAGGTCGCTTTGTAGAGATGCAGGGACGTATCAACAATGCCCCTCCATTCTCCCAGAGTCAGAGGGTCTTTCCGTTTCCAATGCAGGACCACCAACTTTCTAGCGTAGAATAGTAGTACCCCAGTCATTATGCGAATGGTAGTGGAGGGGCAACCTGCTCAGTAAGCCCCAGCAAGCACACCGAGTTCGTGGTACAGGAAGTGCAATAACTTGCGAGATAAATTCTGTGACCAATTGCCAGTATCTAGCAATTCCCGGACAGTCCCAGAAAATATGTCAGAAGTCGGCCGGTTGTGCCGAGCAGCGCCAGCAGGAGAAGGAGGTATCTCGGTAGATCTTTGCCAGTCTTGCAAGCGTGTAGTAAACTCTGTGCAGTATTTTAAATTGCACAAGCCAGTCCCGAACCGACACCAAGTGAGAGAAGGGGTAGTCCCAGACCTCTTCCCAGGCATCGTCAGAGAGATCCGGCTCGTCCAATACCCATTTCGCCTTGCAGGGGAGTCTATGGACCCCTGCCGTACCCGACAGGGCCTGGTACACAGTTGACAATGGTTTTCGGAGACCTACGCGCCTGAGCGCGGACTCAAGGGGCGTAACCGTGAGGGAGCAGTGCTGCCCCCCATCTGTGCCTGGAAGGCATGACGCAGCTGGAAGTATCGAAACAGGTAGCGATTAGGAAGACCATACTTCTCCCGTAATTCTGCAAAGGAGGCAAGTGAACCAGCCAAAGTCAGGTCCCCCAATGTCCTAATTCCCCTTTCCGGCCAAATGTGAAAGTCAGGGATAGACATAAAATGGCTCAATGCTGGGTTATTCCACAGAGGGGCATGCGGTGAAATGTTTGTAGTGCCAGGGTAGAGGGACCCACATACATCAGTCCATGCGCTAAGTGTCGTTTTTATAGGGGCCGTCAGGGGGTAGGGCGCCCCCGCCCCCTGTAGACCAATCCCGAGAGGGCGGCGTAGGACCCCATCAACGCCGCCTCCGTTACCACCGCAAGATCCCCCTCCTCCGCAGTCAGCCAACGGTGAGCCACCACCATCTGCCCTGCCTGGTAATACTTCTTAAGGTTAGGTAGGGCTAGGCCCCCCTGGGTCCATGGCTCCTGGAGAAGGCTAAGCCTCACCCATGGAGTCCTGGAGTTCCATACAAAGGTGGAGAAGAGTCCATGCATCTGCCTAAAAAAGGCATTAGGGATACACGTAGGAGTATTGTGCAAGAAGTACAGCAAAACAGGGAGCACCTTCATTTTGATGAGATTGGTGCGACCAATGAGAGTCAGTGGTAGGTGCATCCACGCTTCGAGCCTGCGTTTAGTGGTCGAGAGTAAGGGAAGCACATTTAGTTTATAATAATCGCCCACATCCACAGTGATGGTGACCCCCAGGTAAGTAATTCGGTCAACCCATTGAAGGGGGAGATTGGGGTCCGCCTGTAGGCGGGTCATCGGACTTAGTGGTAGGATATGTGACTTTGACCAGTTCACCCGCAGCCCCGAGAACACAGCAAAATCCTCCAGTATCGTCAACACTGCAGAGAAGAGTTAGCATCGGAAAGAAAAAGTATGAGATCGTCCGCGTATAATGCTAGTCTCTCCTCCACCCCTCCCACACGGATACCTGCAATATGCGGGGGAAGATCTGAGGGCCATCGCCAGGGGTTTTATCACCAGAGCAAACAATACAGGGGATAATGGACAACCCTAACACGTGCCCCTCTCCACCTGAAAAGGTGCGGAGAGAGCATGACCAATCTTCAAGGCCGCTCTGGGGTTATTATACAACATATCTATCCAGCGTTGGAATTTTGGTCCGAAACCCATTGCATTCAACACCCGAGCCATGAATCCCCAATCCACCGAGTCAAATGCCTTTGCTATGTCCAGGGACACCAATGCTCTAGTACTCTCTACACCTTGTGCCAGATGGACGTGTGTGAAAACCAGTCGCAGGTTGGTGTCCGTGGATTTGCCAGGCATGAACCCCGTCTGGTCTATATTTACCAGGGAACCAATCACTCCCGACAGCCGAGTAGCCAGTATCTTAGTGAGGATTTTCAAGTCCATATTTAGAAGGGCTATGGGGCGATAGGAGGCGCACAGAAGAGGGTCCTTGCCGGGCTTGGGAAAGAGCACCACATGAGCATCCCGGAATGAATCCGGAAGCTCACCGGACTCCAGAGCAGACGCATACAAGTCCCGAAGTCTGGGCGCCAGCTGCTCAGCATACATTTTATACCATTCCCCGGGCACGCCATCAGGACCTGGCGATTTCCCATTAGGGAATGAAGCAATTGCCGCCAGTACCTCGGGAGTTGACACATCCGCATCTAGAGCCCATCCATCAGCAGCACCCAAGGTCGGCAAGGATAAATCCCCCAAGAGCCCATCCAGGCGCCCCGAATCATAGAGCGGAATTTTCAGGTAGAGCTGCTGGTAGTACCGGTTAAACACCTGAAGGATGACCCGAGGCTCAGTAACCCTATCACCCCGCTCATCCAGGATACATGGAATAGTTGTGAGATTCCTCTGGTCCGCCACCAGGTGGGCCAAGAGTCTGTCATTTTTGTCCCCCCTTTCAAAGAGCGATTCCCGGAGTCCCCGCAGGGAGCACTTAGTCATCTCCACGTGGTGTAAATTGAGGGCCCGTCGTGCCACACGCAGCGCCTCCAGAGATGTCTCCCCCGAGGAATCCGCGAAGGCCACCGCACAGGCAGTCTCCTCCCTCTGCAGCCCCTCCAAGGTGGCATTAAATGCTAGTCGAGAGGCCTTAATACCCGATACATATTCCCCTCTCACATTCGCCTTGAAGGCATCCCATACTACATTAGGAGCAGCCGTACCTTCATTCACGTCCCAGTAGCGGCCCATTGCAGGTAGTATATGTTCAGAAACTGATTCCACACTTAGCCAGCTCGGCGAGAGCTTCCAACACCCAGAGCTCCCCGAGCCCGGGAGCAACAGGGAAACTGACAGGGTGTAATGGACGGACACTGCTGGGACCTGGTGCGGGTGCCCGTCGCGGTCCTACGCAGGCGCGCCTCGGCTCAGCAGCCCCGGCTCGCCGTAGAATGGCGGTGACGTCTGGTGGTGCCCGCCGTCGCCGCTTTGCGCAGGCGCAGCAGCACCTTTCTCCAGCTCTCCCTTCAGAGCCGTCTACGTCGGGCGCAGCCGCGTCACAGAGCTCCGCCCCTCTCAGACGCAGCACTCGGCATAAAGCCGAGATTCGGTAGTTGATCGGCGTCTTTCTGTTGATTGTAGAAGGACGCTGATCAACTCAGTGTCCACTCGCCTCAATCCAACCAGGACCCATACCCTCATATGTAGAGAGCAGAAACCTTCTCAACCGCAGGTATCCTGGGTTAGCCCAGGCAGCATCCTCACTTCCGCTGTGCAGTTGCACCTGTGGAATCTGTGCATACTACCACACTCAGTATTGACTCTGTGCTCTTGTTACTCCATATACCTATTGGCTCAGTGCTCATGTTACTCAGAGAACTATTGAATCACTGCCTAATATTACCTGTTTGATTTATGCTCATATTACTCAGGCTAACTATTGAACCTATGTTCCATATTGCTCCAGTATACCTATTTGAATCTTTGTTCCATAGTGCTTCAGTGAATCTATTTTATCAGCATCTCATAAAGTATCTCTGTTGAAACCGTGGTTCATACCTCCCGGGGAAACCTGATACGTCAGGTTATCCCTGTTGCCGGTAAAACCAACGGGGCGTGATGTTTGCAGCCTCCTAACCGCCTATACCATACAAAACTGGGAAATCAAGAAGTAGCTGTTATTCTGATACCCGTTCTCTTCACCCCTTGTTCTATCCGCAGTTGCGATCCACGGAGGGGGTCGACCCTCGCCCTAGGCGAGCAATACAGTACAGAAAGACCCAAAAGAAAATGGATCCAGCGGAACTAGCGCAACACATCATCAACCTCACTCAGCGGATGGAGGACCTCACGTTAAACGTAACAGAGCTCCGCACCGAAAACCAAACCCTGAGAGAGACGGTATCACAGAAACTGCCTGAAGGGGCCTCCGCAATCCCGGGGCCTGAGCCCAAGGTGAGCCCTCCCGACATTTTTTCAGGAGATCGTAAGGACTACGACGATTTTCTACATGCCTGTAAGCTCATGTTCGAACTCAAGCCCAGGACATACCCAAACGACCATGTGAAGGTACGCACCCTGATATCTTACCTGCGGGGTGAGCCACGGGCATGGGCCAACACGTACCTGGAGACTAATGACCCCCTACTGGAGACATACGACGGGTTCACCGCAGCAATGTCTCAACTATACGAAGATCCAGGTAAACAGATGACAGCCGAAACCGCCATCAGGAGTATTCGTCAGGGGAAACGCCCTGTGGAGGATTTCATAGCTGAGTTCAAAAGATGGGCGCGTCAGACGGAATGGAACAACATTAGTCTTAGGAACCAATTCCGTCTGGGTCTCTCCGAGGCACTTAAAGATGAACTAGCCAGAACAGAATTACCACTAACCTTAGACGCCCTCATGCAACTCGCGATTTCCATCGACCGTCGTCTGAGGGAACGCCGCAGAGAAAAACTAACAGGGATACCCTGGACACCCCTGAGAACACCCATGCCCCCGCCAGTCGAACCCATGGAGGTCGGAATCATCAGAGGTCCGATTACATCAGAGGAACGATCCAGACGCCGCCTGCAGAACCTCTGCATGTACTGTGCCTCCCCGGAACACCTCGTGGACGGTTGTCCTGCTGTAAGGAGGAAGAATACAGGTAAGGCTCCTCGCATTTCCAAAATTTCCTCGCCACACCTGAACCCTACAAATTACCTCTATCTACCCTTATCCTTGCAGTGGGAACAAAAAAGAATACAAGTTAACGCCCTAGTGGACTCCGGTGCCTGTGGGAATTTCATAGACGGACAACTGGTCTCCCATCACCATATCCCCACATGCAGGAAAGTCAGCCCACTGTCTGTCAGTTTCGTAGACGGAACATCTCTGGTCTCCGGCCCGATCAATCTACAGACACAACCGATGAAGGTGATCACCAACGAGGACCATCGGGAAGAGATGGCTTTCGATATAATACCGTCATCGGTTTTCCCCGTCATACTTGGCATCCAATGGTTGCGGCTACATAAACCGGAGATCATCTGGGGGAAAAACAAGATCTCACTAAACTCTACATACCGTCACTCCACCTGCTATCCATCACGGGTCCTCATGAATCTCAACTCTCAGGAAATCCCTCAACAATACCAGGAATTTCAAGAAGTTTTCAACCCCATCAACGCGGAGGTGTTTCCACCACACCGCCCTTATGACTGCCCCATCGATCTCCTCCCTGGCAGTACGATCCCCGTTGGAAGAATCTACCAATTGTCCCAACCATAATTAGTCCACCTAAAGGGGTACCTCGAGGAAAACTTGAAGAAAGGTTTCATCCGCCCATCCACCTCCCCCGCAGGAGCGGGAATGTTCTTTGTCCGCAATAAAGACGGTAGTATCAGACCCATCATCGATTACCGCGCATTAAACGCCGTGACCGTTAAGAATCGCTACCCTTTACCCCTCATTCCAGAGCTCATCGAACGTTTACAGACGGCTCGAATCTACACTAAGTTGGACTTGAAGGGGGCATATAATCTGATATGGATGAAGGCAGGGGACGAATGGAAGACTGCTTTCAGGACCCGCTATGGGCTCTTTGAATACATGGTGATGTCGTTTGGGCTGTGCAACGCCCCTGCCACTTTTCAATGCTTCATTAATGATATTTTCAGAGACATCCTAGATGTATGCGTGGTGATATACCTTGACGACATCCTTATCTACTCGGACACCCTCCAGGACCACCGTAAGCACGTACGGTGGGTCCTCTCCCGACTTAGAGCCCACAGCTTGTTTGCCAAATTGGAGAAGTGCACCTTCGAACAAGAGACGGTACCCTTCCTGGGGTATGTGATCTCCCCGGAAGGAGTGCAGATGGATACCTCCAAAATCGATAGTATCCTGGGGTGGCCAGAACCCCGATCTCGTCGCGCTCTGCAACGCTTCTTGGGTTTCTCAAATTTCTACAGGAAATGTATAAGAAATTTCTCCAGCATTGTCAAACCTCTCACCTCCCTCACCAGCTCCAAAGTCAGTTATGTCTGGAATTTCGAACACCAGAGGGCCTTCGACGACCTAAAGAGGTGGTTCACTACCGCTCCCATACTGAGGTTTCCTAACCCCTCTTTCCAATACGTCCTCGAAGTAGACGCCTCCGACTGGGCCCTAGGGGCAGTCCTGTCCCAGAGGGAGTCCCTCTCTGCTCCGCTGCATCCAGTGGCATTTCATTCCCGGACGCTGAACCCCGCGGAAAGGAACTACCCAATAGGGGAAAAAGAACTGCTGGCAATCAAACATGCCCTGGAGACATCTACTCGAGGGTACTACTCACCCCATTATTATTTACTCCGATCATCGGAACCTCCAGTACCTGAAGACCACTAGGACGCTGTCCTCCAGACAAGTTAGGTGGAGTCTTTTTTTTGACCGCTTCGACTACATCATCACCTACCGTCCCGGGAAAAGGAACGGTAAGGCTGACTCCCTCTCCCGACTCGGTGACTCCACCACGCCGGGGGTAGCGCCCTCCTCAGTTATACCGCCTGCCCGGATAATCGCCACCACCGTTGATCTAAAAAGTCAGCTCCTGACGGAGTTACATTCAGTAACCGTCCGACCCCCTGGGTTGGTGGTTGATGCTGAGGGGTTCCTATTCCGCAACAACAAAATGTTTGTTCCCCCTTCTATGCAGGTCCACATCCTGAAATTGCTTCATGACTCCCCTACTGCAGGTCATCCAGGGCTCAGCAGGATGCTCGAACTCATACAACGTTATTTCTGGTGGCCCCAGATGCGACGAACTGTGTCTGAGTACGTGTCCACCTATATGGTATGCGCCTCCTGCAAACATGGGAGACATGCGCCCTATGGACTGCTTGCCAGCCTGCCCATACCTGAGATGCCATGGCAGGTGGTGTCTCTGGACTTCATTGTGGAACTCCCCGTATCCCGGGGACACGACACCATTCTTGTCGCGGTAGACCATCTGACAAAAATGGCGCACTTCGTGCCCCTACCCCGGCTTCCTACCGCCCAGGAAACTGCTGAAGCCTTTCTCGCCACTGTCTATCGATTGCATGGAGTTCCTACTAGAATTGTGACGGACAGGGGCTCTCAATTTGTGTCAGATTTCTGGAAGGCCCTCTGTTTGAAACTCAGGATCGAACATCGGCTCTCCAGTGCTTTTCATCCTCAAACAAATGGCCAGACCGAGCGGGCTAATCAATGTCTGGAGCAGTTCATTCGTTGCTATTGTACCTACCTCCAGGACGATTGGATGGACTTGCTCCCCCTAGCGGAGTTCTCCCACAACAACTCCGTCAACTCCTCCACCAAGCGCACCCCTTTCCAGGCCAACTACGGGTTCCACCCTGTTCCGTTTCCCACGGAGATCGTCCGATCCAATAACCCTGCCTCTGATGGCTACCTAGACTCGCTGCAGCGTCATCTTTCTGCCATCAAGGCTAACATACAGCACGCACAACGGCGTCAGAAGACCTATTATGATCTCCGACACCGTCGGGCCCCGGACTACAAAGTCGGGGATTATGTGTGGTTATCCACCAGAAATCTGAAGCTCAGGACACCTTCCCGCAAGTTCAGTAAGCTCTTCATTGGTCCTTATGCCATCGAGAGGGTGGTGAACGAGGCCGCTGTGCGGCTTTCTCTCCCTGCCGCCCTCCGGATCCATCCCACGTTCCACGTATCACTTCTGAAGCCTTTCCATCCGGATCCCTTTCCGGCACGGGTTCCCCCAATGCCACCCCCGGTTGAAGTGGAGGGTGAGGAGGAATTCGAGGTGGAGGAGGTTCTCGATTCCCGCCGATTCCGGAACCGTTTCCAGTACCTCGTCCGCTGGAGGGGCTATGGGCCCTCCGAAGACTCGTGGGTGGACTCCCGGGATGTCCATGCCCCGCGGCTTCTCTCCCGTTTCCATAGGAGGCATCCGGGTCGCCCTTCTCCTCGTGGGATCCCTGGTAGGGTTCCCTTAAGGAGGGGGTACTGTAATGGACGGACACTGCTGGGACCTGGTGCGGGTGCCCGTCGCGGTCCTACGCAGGCGCGCCTCGGCTCAGCAGCCCCGGCTCGCCGTAGAATGGCGGTGACGTCTGGTGGTGCCCGCCGTCGCCGCTTTGCGCAGGCGCAGCAGCACCTTTCTCCAGCTCTCCCTTCAGAGCCGTCTACGTCGGGCGCAGCCGCGTCACGGAGCTCCGCCCCTCTCAGACGCAGCACTCGGCATAAAGCCGAGATTCGGTAGTTGATCGGCGTCTTTCTGTTGATTGTAGAAGGACGCTGATCAACTCAGTGTCCACTCGCCTCAATCCAACCAGGACCCATACCCTCATATGGAGAGAGCAGAAACCTTCTCAACCGCAAGTATCCTGGGTTAGCCCAGGCAGCATCCTCACTTCCGCTGTGCAGTTGCACCTGTGGAATCTGTGCATACTACCACACTCAGTATTGACTCTGTGCTCTTGTTACTCCATATACCTATTGGCTCAGTGCTCATGTTACTCAGAGAACTATTGAATCACTGCCTAATATTACCTGTTTGATTTATGCTCATATTACTCAGGCTAACTATTGAACCTATGTTCCATATTGCTCCAGTATACCTATTTGAATCTTTGTTCCATAGTGCTTCAGTGAATCTATTTTATCAGCATCTCATAAAGTATCTCTGTTGAAACCGTGGTTCATACCTCCCGGGGAAACCTGATACGTCAGGTTATCCCTGTTGCCGGTAAAACCAACGGGGCGTGATGTTTGCAGCCTCCTAACCGCCTATACCATACAAAACTGGGCAATCAAGGAGTAGCTGTTATTCTGATACCCGTTCTCTTCACCCCTTGTTCTATCCGCAGTTGCGATCCATGGAGGGGGTCGACCCTCGCCCTAGGCGAGCATTACACAGGGGCACATGGTCCGACAGCCCACCGGGCAGATAGGCAGCCCCGGCGACCATTCGGAGTAGTTCCCCGTTGCCAAAGGCCATGTCAATTCGGGCCGAGGAGCCATGGGTGTGGGATAGATGAGAATACGCCCGCTGTCCTGGATTCTTCCACCTCCAGATATCCTCCAATCCGGCCGTGTCCACCCAGGAAAGAAGTTCTAATCCAGCCGGTCTGGCCACATTGGAGGAGTCCAAGGAAGCGTCCAGTATGTTGTTAAAATCACCTGCAATGAGGACCGGCAACGGAAGGAAAGCCGCTAGTTTTTGAAATACAGTATAGAGGATCTGCACCTGGAATGGGGGTGGAACATATACATTAACCACAGCAACCTGTAGGGCATTAATGGTGAGGATTAAAATAAGAAACCTACCCCCAGGGTCAATAATGGTATGTGAGACAGAGCATGGAAGGGACCTGCTAACCAGAATCGATACACCCCTGGCATACACCGAGTAAGTGGCATGGTAAGTTTTAGATAGCCACGGGCGTCTCAATGACAAAACCTTGCTACCCGTCAGGTGAGTTTCTTGCAGGAGAATAATATGCGGGCGTTGCAGTTTCAGATAATTCAGAATCATAGAACGCTTGAATTTGTCATTGAGACCCCTCACATTCCATGACAGAATATCAATACGATTCCCCATAGCAAAACCAATTGTACATGTGCGGCCCAGGATAGCGTAATGGACACCTCAGGCCTAGTATACATATCAAAGAGAACATCCTCCCACTGCCCAGAGCACGAAACTGGCACACCCTCCCCGTAACAAACAATCCCAAACCAACATTGAAAACTCCCTTGCTTTCTAGTAAACTTAACAACAATACAATAGGCCCCTTCTAGAAGCTTAGACCCAAACTCCCAACCAATTGTCAGAGCACCCCCAGTTAGAAGTGTCCCAGTGTGGGGATAAAAAAACACCCCAAAACTACCAAAAAGAAAAAGGTGACGGGCTAAACTAAAAAACAGCCAGTTCCAAGTGTAGTGAAGAACTCGTTGCCTCCTTATGGAAGCTAGGCCAACCGCATAAAGTGTATGGCAACTTCTGGGCCTTGATGAGGTGACCATTAGAATGCTTGGGTGTTGCAGCAGCACTCCCCGGTCCCCTCGTAATGGACTCCTGACCTGTAGAGAAGCATATTGGGCTTACACCGGACAGTCACAGAGGTAGGTGAGGTGGGTGAACCCGGGTAAGCGAGCCATACCAGAGGCAGCTCCTCTATCGCAACACATCCAACCAGTCTCCCGCCTGAGTCGGGGTGTCGAAGAAGTGAGCCTTGCTTGCATGTTGGATACGAAGTTTACTCGGATAGAAGTTTTCCCGGAGCCTGCGTCTCACGTCCACGAATGACCTCCTGCGTTTCTGGATCTCTGCAGAGAAGTCAGGGAAGAACCGGAGTTGCACATTCCCACAGCACAATTCAGGAGACTTACGGGCCGCAGCCAGGATCCTGTCTCGGTCTCTGTAATTCAGGAGACGGGCCAAGAAGGGACGCGGGGGGGCCCCCGGCGGGGCTCTGCCTGTGGGCACCCTGTGCGCCCGCTCCACCACAAACGTAGGGGGCTATGTGTCCATAGCCAGAACACGTTTGAACAGGTGTTCAGCAAACTGAACCGCATCTGTACCCTCCTCGCCCTCTGGGATTCCCACAATGCGCACATTTTTCCGCCGCATGCGGTTTTCAGCATCATCTACTTTTGCAGCCAGCGCCCGCACGGTATGTTGCAAATGTGTGAGCGTGGCGGCATGTCCCTGCACTTCATCCTCCACATGCGACACCCTCGTCTCAGCAGTAGTGAGGCGCGTGCGAATTTTATCCAGGTCATGGCGGATTAGGGTGCATTCCGCCGCCAGGTGGTCAATCTTGGCTGTAAGGGTAACCTGGCACCCCTCTATTGCTGCCAGGGTCGCGGAGGTCCCCGCTCCTCCCGAGATTGCGACCTCGTGCCCCCAGGGTTAGAGATCTGGGACGGCTCACCACTCACCCCCTCCACGCCGGCTCCCTCCATGTCAAGCAGCGGCAGGAGAGGCCCAGGAACGAGCACAGGGGAATCCAAGATGGCGCCAGCCTTCCCCTTACCCGTGCCCTTCGCGGTGGATTTCCTCTGTGAAGCGGTACGTCTGCGGGACTTGGCGGACATAGATCTGCTCCCCGGTGAGTCCCGCACAGGATAGAGGGTCAAGTGCTGCCAGATAGAGCGGTAGGCAGGAGAAGAGCAGGATGTTACGAGCGGAGGCAACGGAGCTTCATGAGACACGTGCACTCAGGCTCACATCGCGGCCACGCCCACTAGTGAAGTATGTTAAACTTGTTATACATATGATAACTCAACATCATAACTGCCAAATACAATATTGCTTCCAGAGGTCACCAAGGTCGGCGGCCATTTTGAATTTGATTTTTGTTAGAATTCATGAAATCATGCCCTGTTTTTTTTTTTTATCTCTTTAACTACAATATCTTCTCATGTGCTATGACCGGCTCTACTGCTTGGCCACCTTTATTGCTGCTTGCAGCTATATTTAGGTGGCCAAGCAATGAAGTTGCAAGGACACCTCTTGTTATTGTGCTGATTATTATTATTATTATTATTATTATTATTATTATTATTATTATTAGGTGGCCAAGCAACGAAGTTGCAAGGACACCTATTGTATCTGTTAAGATTATTATTATTATTCCGCCGCTTTTTTCAAATGCCTGTAACAAGTGCTCTGTAAGTCAAAAACTCATGAAACTTTGCACAATGCTACAGCCCTGTGCTCTGCAGAGCTTATTATAATATAAAGGTCATAGGTCACATGATGTGGCAGCCATCTTGGTTTTTGTGACGATTTTTGTGAACTATTCAGAAACCTGCATCTCCAGAACCGCTAAAGCTACAGATGTAAAACTTGCTCTGTGAGCTTACGCTTTGCTCTGTTGCCATATGTGCTCATTATAGCTCTCTTGGTCACATGGTTTGGCAGCCATTTTGAATCGTGCAATATTCTGTCAACAACTTCAACTCTGAAACCATTTATCAGAATAACCCAAAACTTTGCACATATGTCCAGGGTGACCTCTTCTACCACGGTTGCAGAAATAGGCTCGATCCTAAAATAAAAATGGCCGCTGCAAGCCAATCATGTTTAGATGATGTTATTATTGTTATGGCCTTTTGTTCAAAAGCCTGTTATAAGCGCACTGTTACTCACAAACTGATGCAACTTGGCCCAATGGTAGAGCTCTATGTTATGAATAAACCTCTGCCACATAAAGGTCATAGGTCACATTGCCTGGCAGCCATCTTGTTTTAGGTGATTATATTCAGCTCCATATTCAAACACCAATTTCTCAGAAACTGATAAAGCTACAGATCTACAAATTGCTGTGTATAGTCATGATATGATCTGCATTCACAACTGAACATTACAAGTCAATTGGCCATATGGTTCGGCGGCCATATTGAATTGTGTCAAATTCGTCAAATATTTATATCATTTTGATGCTCTTTTTTTCAAATGCTAATTATAGCCACACCGTTATGTAAAAACTCACGAAATTTGGCCCAATGGTAGAAAACTGTGTTGTTTTTAATCTTTGTCAACATAAAGGTCATAGGTCGCATGCTCTGGCGGCCATCTTGGTTCAAGCAAACCTATTCTTGACAATTTTCAAACAGCGGTTATCCGCTAAGGCTACAGATATACAAATTTCTAGGTGAAGATAAGCTGAATGATGCACTCATATATGTTTATTACAAGTCATGTGACTGCATGGTTTGGCAGCCATTTTGGATGGTGCAATATTCTGCAAACAACTTAAACTCTGAAACCATTTATCAGAATAACTCAAAACTTTGCACATATGTCCACGTCTACCTCTCCTACCACCGTTGTAAAACCAGGCCCGATCCCCAAATGAATATGGCCGCCACAAGCCAATCACTTTTTGACATTGCAT
Source organism: Nanorana parkeri (assembly GCF_000935625.1). Lineage (NCBI taxonomy): Eukaryota > Metazoa > Chordata > Amphibia > Anura > Dicroglossidae > Nanorana > Nanorana parkeri. Next base: position 321,665 of record NW_017307660.1, on the reverse strand, counting down.
CCAATTGCATAAATGTGCATTTATATCACTAGTGAAGTATGTTAAACTTGTTATACATATGATAACTCAACATCATAACTGCCAAATACAATATGGCTTCCAGAGGTCACCAAGGTCGGTGGCCATTTTGAATGTAATTTTTTATCTGCAGTGCTCTGCAGAGCTTAGGCACCATTCACACTGCGCGTGTGTCGCGCGATTTGCATTTTGCGCGATTTGTCGCACGATATCGCGCAAATGCTTGCATTGCAAAGAATGGAATCGCGGCAAAATCCGCTCCAAAAAGGGTCCTGCTGTAGCGATGCACGACCCGCGACAGCAGGACCCATTGCCCCATTGCCTTGCATTGGAGAGCGATATTGCGCGGTAAATTGCAGTGATATCGCGGGAATTACCGCGCGATAAATCGCTCAATGTGAACGGGGCCTTATTGCAATATAAAGGTCGTAGGTCACATGATGCGGCAGCCATCTTGGTTTGTGCGACAATTTTTGCAAATATTCAGAAACCTGCATCTCCAGAACCGCTAAAGCAACAGATGTACAACTTGCTTTTCAGATGTGAGCTTATGCTTTGCTCTGTTGCCACATGGTGTTCATTATAGCTTTATTGGTCACATGGTTTGGCAGCCATTTTGGATTGTGCAATATTCTGTCAACAACTTAAACTCTGAAACCATTTATCATAATATCTCAAACCTTTGCACATATGTCCAGGGCGACCTCTTCTGCCACTGTTGTAAAAATAGGCCCAGTCCCAAAATCAAAATGGCCACTACAAGTCAATGAAATTTATATAGTGTTATTATTGTTATGGCCTTTTTTTCAAAAGCCTGTAATAAGTGCACTGTTACTCATAAACTGATTCAACTTGGCCCAATGGTAGAGCTCTATGCTATGCCTAATCTTTTGCATCATAAAGGTCATAGGTCACATTGCCTGGCAGCAATCTTGTTTTATGTGATGATATTCAGCTCCATATTCAAGCATCCATTTCTCAGAAACTGATAAAGCTTCAGATGAACAAATTGCTGTGTATAGTCATAGTATTATCTGCACTCAGAACTGATCATTACAACTCAATTGACCACATGGTTCGGTGGCTTTACAACATCAGCCAATCAGCCCAGAATGTACAGTTACTAGGGCTGGTACTGATTCAAATTCTCGTGTTTGATTAATCGAAAAAAATTTAATCGATTAATTTCGATTAATTATAACGCACATACAGATCCAACTACATTGGCCTATACACATACAGCACATCAAAGAAGTAATAAAATGAACTAGGATCACACTAATCCAGCACGTTATTAATCTCATGTGCCCCACTCAATATGGCCGCCGCTTGAGTGGGGCAACTCAGAATAATAACGTGCTGGATTAGTGTGATCCTAGTTCATTTTATTACTTCATTGCTGTGGTGTATGTATATAGGCCAATGCCCAAGTTTCTTGGGCAAACCTCTTAGTTGTAATGAAACCGGAAGTCAGGCGGTTGCAGAACTCGATAAGTTCTCAGTGTCGACAGATCACCGGTCCAAGTGGCTCCGTCGGCTAACGAAGGGAAGGGGGAGGAGTCCGGTGACATCGATGTCCGTGATGTCACCGGATCTCCGACAGGACTCCTGGAAGACCCGGAAGTCGGCGGAGAGGTGAGTGTTTTCATTACTGATCAAACTAATTTTAATCGATCAAAAATTTTAACTATTAATCAGATAATTAATCGTTAATTTTCCCAGCCCTAACAGTTACATAACAAAAGAAAAGGGGAGTGAGAAATGTGCATGACTCATCCTTGCTAAACAAAAGAATTTGATGTGCTGAGTCATGTTCATTGCCCCGATCAGCCACGTGTATGCGCATCCGCCATTCAATACTGCTCAGAATGACCAGTATCTATTAAGATCATTCTATTTGTTGTTACAGGTTTGAGACTATCTGCGGAGACATTGCTAATGCTATTGTCAATGCACGGTACCAGTACACCAGCAAGGCATAAATCAATGTCTTCTCATAAAAGCAGATATGTATCCAAAAAAGGATAGCGCAGCCGCAACAGAAATATAATATGTATCTCTAGTTATGCGGACTCCGCTTTGCTAATGTGCATAAACTTTTGCCGGCAATAAGTGCAGCGCATTGCACTTAATTCTCACAAGCCGGGAAACGTGTACATACACGTCTCAAAGCCCATAAGAAGGTTTTCATACTGACGGTTTTAGCGCTGGACCCGATTCAACCCAAGTACGCTCTGCTAAAGCGTCTCTCGGTTAAATCCGACACAGAGAGACAGATGATAATCTATAGCACACACACATCTTAATATAAAAATGTCCACATTAGTCCATATAATGAAATTTCCACAACAGATTTAACCTAGGGACACTCCAGCAGAGCGTACTTGGGTTGAGTCGGGGCCAGCGGTAAAACCGTCAGTAAGAAAACCTTCTTATGGGCTTGGAGACGTGTTCGCAGTGTGTGTACGCGTTTGCCGGTTTGTGAGCAATGCACTGGGCTTATTGCCGGCGAACGTCTATGCGCATTAGCGAAGCAGAGTCCGCATAACGAGAGATACATATTATATTTCTATTGCGGCTGCGCTATCCTTTTTGGATACATATCTGCTTTTATGAGAAGACATTGATTTATGCCTTTCTGGTGTACTGGTACCGTACATTGGCAATAGCATTAGCAATGTCTCCGCAAATAATCTCAAATCTGTAAGAACAAAGAGAATGATCTTAACCCTTTCCCTGCCAAGCCCTCGGGAACATTTTTCAATTCAGCTGGCCACGCCATTTTTGCAATTTTTCCCATTGATTTGATTTTCAACTGCTGCGTTGCTAGTGTTTGTAAAAGACCCCCCAAACCATATATTTTCTGAAAGCGCAGGCCCGGTAGAATAAAAAGATGGTGATACTAAATTTGTAGGCCCTGCGATAATTGCGCAAATGTTTCTCAAATTAATATTAAACCGATAAAAATACACAATTCAATTGATAAAACACACTAAAATCAGTATCTGTGCACAAAAAAAATATTTTCTGACTAAGGCCCCATTCACATTGAGCGATTCGCAAATCATCTTGTCGCGCGATTTGCATTTTGCGCGATATCGCGCAAATGCTTGCATTGAGCAAGTTAAAATCACGGCAAAATCCGCTCCAAAAAGGGTCCTGCCGTAGCGACGCACGACCCGCGACAGCTACAGACAGAGCCCCATTGCCATGCATTGGATAGCGATATCGCGCGGTAAATAGCTGCGATATCGTGTGAATGGGGCCTAAATCGAAAAAGATAAAACTGTATTGAGTTAATAAATAACAAATATTTGCACATTTGAAATTGCGCCTTGTTGCGAAAAGGTAAAAAAATTAAGGTACGCAAAACTGTAAAAAAGCGACTTACGTTAAAAATTGTTTTTACACTGTGTTGGTGTTTGTGTTGTGATAAAATTATACAGGCCTATATTTAATTGCAACGCGAGGTATCACAACGCACGTCAATGCGTCACAAAGCTTTGCCATGCAAATAACCAGGGACGCTGATCTGTCATTACACTGAGAACCCGGCGGAGCCGCTGTGATATCAGGGCGGCTCGCTGAGTTCTCAGTGTGTAATGATAGTTCACTATCTCCTGGTTACCTAGTAACCAGGGGACGCTGGACTGTCGTTACACACTGACAACCCGGCGGTGCTGCCATGATATCACGGCGGCTCCGCCGGGTTCTCAGTGTGCAATGACAGTTCAGCATCTCCTGGTTACCTAGTGACCAGGGGACGCTGAACTGTCATGAGAGCTTGTCGGAGCTGGCTTTGATATCACCGCTGGCTCCAATGACAGCTGGTCCCGTCCAATAGAAAACAGTTGGGCAGAGCTAGCTGTCACTGCTAGCTCCTCCCAATCATTTTCTCCTTTTTCTATTCTGCTCGGTACCACAGAGGTACCGAGCAGAATAGCTGAGCCGAATGCCCCTATGAGAATAGGCCGAACAGCAGCGAGTAGCCTGCCGGAGGTTCGGCTAAGCCGATCCAGATGTTGGATTAGCTGAGTCAAACTACTTCTGCACTTCGGGACGACCCAAACACAGCCGCAGCAAGCCCATGTGCAGCTGATTTCAGTCGGTGTACGGCTGAAATCAGCTGTACAAGCCTGAAGTGAATAGCCAAACAGCGTTCACTCCGGTGTTTGCGCTGCACAGAGGAACGGTAAATATCAATGATATTTATCGATCCTCCGTTTGGCCAAGCACAGAGCCGCTGTCATCCTGAAACTGACAGGATGGCAGTGGCTCCATTCTCCTCACCGCTCAGCCATCCTGAAATTTGTGGCATCTCCCCGCCAGCTGATGCTTGCCCCTCCGCCCCCCACTGGTGATTTTTTTTATCCCCGCTGCCACACCCCCTACAAGCAGGGGACAGCAGCGGGGACCCATGGAGTCACATATCCCTGCCTTGAGCGGCTCCAGGCAGAGATGAGAGGCTCTAGCTGCTGGCAATTTTTCCCATTGATTTGATTTTCAACTGCTGCGTTGCTAGCGTTTGTAAAAGACCACCCAAACCATATATTTTCTGAAAGCGGAGGCCCGGTAGAATAAAAAGATGGTGCTACTAAATTTGTTGGCCCTGCGATAATTGCGCAAATTTTTCTCAAATTAATATTAAACCGATAAAAATACACAATTTAATTGATAAAGCCCTAAAACCAGTACCCAAAAAAAAAAAATATTTCTGACTAAATCTAAAAGATAAAACTGTATTGAGTTAATAAATAACAAATATTTGCAAATTTGAAATAGCGCCTTTTTGCGAAAAGGTAAAAAAAATGAAGGGACGCAAAACTGTGAATAAGCGACTTATGTTAAAAATAGTTTTTACCCTGTGTTGGTGTTTGTGTTGTGATAAAATGATACAGGCGTATATTTAATTACAACACAAGGCATCACAACTTACGACAAAGCTTTGCCATGCGCTGCCACAGTTAATTTAATGTTTTTTTAAAGAAAAATAAAAAAAATCATGCACTGCGATGCGTTCTAACCACGCACTGCAGCGCATGTGCACCACAAAATGTGTATGTTATGTGGGGGGAGGGAGGGGTTGTGCTTTGTTAGTTTTTTAGTAAAAATTTTTTACTATCACCACTTTATGAATGGGGAGGAGCCTCTATAGTGAGTGCTACTCCCCATTCATAAATTCTTGAATGAACAGGAAGTGATGTAATTCACAGCCTGTTCATTCATATTTGGGGACACATAATACTAAGTGTCCCCAGTTATTTACAAACACCGGAGTGATCGTCTGATCTGGTGTTTGCTCTGCACAGAGGGATCGTTAAATATCAATGATATTTAATGATCCCCCGCTCGGCCACGCTACAGAGCCATAAACTGACAGGATGACAGCTGCTCCGATCACTACGCCGCTCGGCCATCCTGAATTGCGGCCAGCCGCCGCTCGCTCCCCCGACCCCCCCCCCCCCTGGTGATTTTACTTTGGATTCCCGCTGCCACAGACCCTACAAGCGGGGGACAGCAGCGGCGATCCATGTAGTCTCTCATCCCTGCTCGGAGCGGCTCTAGGCAGGGATGAGAGACTCCAGATGCAGCGGAGGGGGCAACCGATATTTTGGCTAATAGCGGTCATCAGCGGCTTGTGAGCCGCTGATGACAGCTATTAATTTTAAGGTGACAGTCTGGGGAACAGTTCTGCTATAAGCTCATGGTTGCTGAATGACCATGAGCTTATAGCAGAAATGTAAATGCCACCGACGTAAGGCATACTGAGCTGGCCAGCCGGGAACACTTTTGTTCCGCCGTAAGCCTTACGGTGGTGGCAGCGAAAGGGTTAATAGATACTGGTCATTTTGAGCAGTATTGAATGGGGTCCACGCTGGCTGTCAGGGTACCATGGATCTTACCACTTCTCGGGGGTTGCCATGTGCGGCAGAGGGCACAGGTTCTGCTTCCTGGCAGGATCCCTGGCGCCAGGGTTGCGGGTGCGCATGCGCGCAATGCACGGCAGGTGCGCATGCGGTAGAAGGCTATGCACGCAGGCATGCGCGTAGTGCGCCTGCGCCCATTACTGGTGTCAGGTGTGATCTTTGCTGGGGGAGGTTCCCAGCACACACCCTCTGCCTTTCTCTTGCCATTGGCTCCTGGATAGAGAAGCTTCCTGGTTGCCTCAGCAACCAGGGGGTGGTCTTAGTTCCCCACTGGGTATAAAAGCCTAGTCAGAGCCTGGCTCATTGCTGAGTTATTATATCCCTATGGTGTGATCTCCCAGCGCCTTGAACCATCTTACTTCCTGACCCTTTGCTTGGACTCCCTATTACCGACCCTTTGGCCTGCCCTTCCATTTCTGAACCTAGCTGCCTGCCTCAACCCGGATTGGACCTGACTACTCTCCTTGGATTTCCCCTGTGTACCTCGGCCTTGGACTTTGGCTTGCCGCCCCTGCCAAGGGGTTCCGCTCACGGCCCTGTCGTACTCCCCTGACACTGGCTAAGATGGCGGATGCGCATACACGTGGCTGATCGGGGCAATGAACATGACTCAGCATATCATAGTCTAATGGCGCGAATTTCCCCACGTGTGGTTCCTTTGTTTAACAAGGGTGTGCGCACCAGTATTAGTGACTCATGCACATTTCTCTGCACATCCACGTTGGTGATCTCCCCTTTTCTTTTGTTATGTAACTGTACTTTTTGGGCTGATTGGCTGATGTTGTAAAGTCATCTACCTCTGGGCGTTATTCCTTTGTGCCTTCTAAATAAACGGAGCTCCTGTGCTAGTCAGGACTTCCATACTGAGACTCCAACTTGAATCAGCGTCTTGCCTGACTCTGCTTGGCACTACTGAAGTACTTATTTTCCATTGTGAGGATTCGCTCCAAACAGTAGCGCATTAACCACTTCCCGGCGGGCCGTTGTAAAAAAATGGCCGGCCAGGAGCTATCTAGATCTGAGCGGGCGTCTTTAGACATCCGCTCAGCCACGCCCACATAACGGGAAATGACCGTTATTTGAAAACAGGCAGCGATACCTGTTAATATACAAGCAATCCGCCGGCTATAGAGCCGGCGGATCGCTTGTATGAGGTCCCGTGAATTGCGCCTCCCGCTGTCTATCTGGCCCCAAAAATTGTATAAAATTCATTTCAGTACAGCGTTGCATGACGGAATAAACTTCAGTCAAAGTACTGCAGCGCTGAACACTGAAAAATGGCCTGGCCAGGAAGGGGGTCTAAACACCTGGTCTTGAAGTGGCTAAGGAAGCATTCACTCGCTGTAATCTTAATTCTTTCAAGGGCTTCCCTGCCCACTTTTACTAAAGCAAAGTTCACAAAACAGAACAATTACCCTTGCAGGGGTTATTTAGCATCTCATAGCAGCAGGTGGCCCATCCAGCCTCCTGGCTTTGCATTTGCAGCACCGCTGCTCAGGCCTCAGCCCACTGTCTGTACCTCCAGACAGTCACAGTTGTGTGCTAACCTGCACACTGGGGTTTTTTCCAATCCACAGCACCCTGCTGCACTGGACTCCACTCTGACTCCTGGGTGGAGCTTTCCTGTCTCCCAGGTGGAGTCAATCACTTTGGGGACCCTAGCAGTCCATTGACCCATTCGGTCACCTCACACCATTCAAGACTCAAGTCCTTGTCAGTAGGGAATTTTCTGATTCCCACTCCCTCGTAACTGACCCATTCAGTTTCGGTGTCGTTGCTCCCAGCAACCAACCTCTTGATTCATTACAGTGACACCTTTGTCAGCTTGTACATGAATCACATATCTTTTTTAACCCCTCCCTGGGTTACCGGTGGCATTTCCACTAGTCTCGGCCCTTCCGACTCTAGAGGGAAACCTGCTGCTGCAACACACGCCCCCTGGTCCAAAAAGTGATGAGCAGCCCTTTTGTCTGGGCCAGCGGATATGTTCACCAATCCACAGTCTACCACAGAAATCTCTTGTTCCAATGATACAGCATTTATGTGATTAGTTGTAGGAACCAGACTCTTACAATTTTTCATTTCATTATAGGTTTCAACACTGTTACCATTATCAATATCATCGTAGGACAGCACAGTATCTGTAGAGGAACCACACCCCTGTGAGTGTTCCTGTTCCCCGGCAACTTCACAGTTCCCCGTTTCTACTGCAAACTGCAGCAATGGCTGTCGCTCCTTAGAGCCACCCAACGCATCATTGTTAACCCTGTCCTGGGTCACGGACAAAATCTCTGCTGCATCCTCACATTTACTTGACTCATCCACCTGAAGAATTATATTAGCTGCTTCAGCAGACGCGCCTTCGTCTACAAGCTGATTAGCAGCTCCTCTTTCTGACACAGCAGAAATATTGTGCGTCCTGTCATTTGTCTAAAACAGGATCACCATTTACCATCAGTGCATGTTTTATGTTTGATTCTATTTTGTTTACCAATACCTCATGTTTGTTTATCTCTGGGGTCTCGGACAATACATCTCCCCCTAGAGGCAACAAACATTTGAGCAACCTAGCCCAATCTACGCTCGCTGAGCTCCCATCAAAAGTATCCCATTGCTCCAATACCTCCCTTCAAGGAGACACCAATGGCTGGGTGTTAGGCATTAACCTCTCAGTCACCACGACAGATGGGGTGTCCTTGTGTACATGCATACCCTGCAGTTTTACCACATTTGCACTAGTCTGAGCTGGTGGCACTACATCACCCAGCTGGACATCAATACCATTATTAATTCCAGCAATTACATCTTTAGACATATTAGACATAACATTTTCTTCATAATAATGAGCCTCTAGCTCTGCAGATACCCCAAACACATGGTCACCACTGTGAGCCTGGGGCTCTCCATTAAACAAAGCAATATATTTTCAAAGATGTCACTCAACTTTAACTCATTCCCATTACTAGTTGAAATTTCAGCTGTGGCCAGCAGGGCGGCACCATAGCTGTCCTGGATAACCTTTGTCTCCAGCTCACATGTCTCCTTAAAGGTTTCCAAAGACGCCTCTGTTGCTTTACTCACTGTCTCTAGGGAATTTACCACATTTCGACTATTGGTCATCGCTACCACATTTAACTCCACTTTTTGTCCACATGACTCAGGTGTACGATCAGAGACATTTTTACCATCGTTACCTGGTGGCACTAAATTAACCACCTGTGCATCATCACTTGACACTTCACTTAAACTGTGACCCATCAAACCGGCACCACCATTATCCTGAGTAACCTCTGGCTCCAAGCTCTTGAGCCCCACTGAGGTTACCAAGGATAGTTATGTTGCATCCACCCTGGTTGCAAACAACGCATTGTCATCCAGACATGCATTTTTATCCCTTTTTACCTCAACATTACTATCTTTCTCAACAGTAGTAATGTTTAAACCCCCATTTGCAATGGAAGAAAACACATCATCATAGACATTTTTAACTCTTGCCTCTCCATTTCCCTGTATACTGAGCAAAGGCAAGTCTCTCATAGAATGTCCTATGGGGCGCTCAACTGACGTTACTCCCATCTCACACATAAGGCTACAGTCAGTCTCTTTGACTGTAGAACACACAGTTCCAGCACACAATTCAGCAATGTCAGTCTTACCACCCCTCTCAGGCACCGTGGTTAACTTCATTTGAGAGCGCTGGTTCTGTGTTGACATTGTCCACTCATCTTTGGCTCCCACTGTGGGCTCCAAGGAACTCTCCCCTGTGTTGCTAGGGGCAACTGCAAACACGTTAGCCTCATGGGTTAGACTGGTGGGTTTGGTCTCCTGCCCACCAGTACCTCCAGTGGTACCCCAGAGCACAGGGCACATTCCAGACTTATGGTCCAATTGACCACATCCAAAACATGGTAAAGGTTGTGGTGGACCCCACATCTCAAGGCATGTAACTATACTATGCCCCCACTGACCACACACTGTGCAAGGTGCAGGGCGATTTTCAGCCAAAAGATTTCTCTGCATCTCTTTCCAGGCACGCTGAAGCTTACTCCGATTCTGCCGGGCTTCGTCTCTACCATGGTTTCTCTCTCTGGTCACTATGGGAAACGGCACTCTCCCACTGGCTCCTTGCTGGGCCTCTCTTTCACACAGGAATCTTTCTCCTGTCAACACTTTCTCGCTGGTTGCTACAGGAGATGGCACTCTCCCTCGGGACATTTGCTGTCTCTGTCGGCTGTGCTGGATCTTCTCTCCAGGCACCTTTGCTCGGCTCCACTCCTCTGCAGACGACCTACATGGCATGCGGTCAGCAACCCTGCATTTACTGGCGTTGCTACTGACAACTGCGCACCTGCTGGGCCTCTGTTCAGCTCCTTGCTCTCTCCTGGCAGTCTGAGCAGGCTTTTCCACTGTAGGAGCTGGTGTCAACGCTGCCAAATGTCTCTTGCACTAGTCCACAGCAGATTCACAATCTGGCACAGCTTTTTCTGGCAATTGTGTAGCTTTCACAGGCATTGACCATCCCTCCAGCCACCAAACTCTTTCAACATAATAGTCCTTTTTCTTTGATCGCCCCATACTGGCAGACAATCGATTTGTGCAACCCACTGCACCTTTGCACACTGTTCCACAGTCCCCAGAAAATGTTTCTTAGAGCATTGTCTCGTTTCCTTGTTCTGCAGGCCTTAGCTCACCTGCTTTACACAGCACACAATCTCTGCTTGTCTCACAGAAAAACACAGTTCACAAACACATGAACTTCTTTCAGAGACTCCAGTCTCTACACACTCTGTACCTTTAAGTCAGGTCTTTGCAATCCAAATGACCTCTATGAGAGGTAGCGCTGTCTTCCCGCATTCTCCACCAATTGTGAGGATTCGCTCCAAACAGTAGCGCATTAAGTACGCATCCACTCGCTGTAATCTTCATTCAAGGGCTTCCTTGCCCACTTTTATTAAAGCAAAGTTCACAAAACAGAACAATAACCCTCGCAGGGGTTCTTTAGCATCTCATGGCAGCACCTGCCCATCCAGCCTTCTAGCTTTGCATTTGCAGCACCGCTGCTCTGGCCTCAGCCCACTGTCTGTACCTCCAGACAGTCACAGTTGTGTGCTAACCTCCACACTGGGGTTTTTTCCAATCCACAGCACCCTGCTGCACTGGACTCCACTCTGACTCCTGGGTGGAGCTTTCCTGTCTCCCAGGTGGAGTCTTGAACCCTTCCCAACACCTTTATTTTAAAGGCTGTGCACCCCTGTGCCATCAGCATGCGCTGGCCACTCAAATTCTGGACACAGTAATGGAGATAACACAGTGACATTGCCATGCACTGCCACACCTTATACCAAAGAGCTGAATACAACGTGCTTTTACGCGTGGCGGATTTGGTTGCGCTTTGCGCGCATTGGTGTCCGCAAGTGTACTTCTTAGCGCAGCGGAGATTTGTGCGCACAGCCCAAGCAAATTCCCACAGCAGTTGGCGAGCCAGGTTTTAAGGAGCCAACACAGCAAGCCGACAAAGGGAGAGCGGGTCCCGGTTTGGTACAGCAAAAAAGCCGGACAGTTTGGTAGGACAAACTCTATTTCAGTTTTTTAAAATTTTTTGATGTCCTAAAGCCGGCATCTGGTTTCTCTGCTCGCTGTTGCAGGTAACTCCGCTCAGCAAAAGAACCCTTTTGCTTTTTCACTCCTGTGTACAAGGACGAGGGATTTTTTTTTTGTACTGGGAGGGATAGGTGTATTGGCTGGGGATAGAGTCTATATTACTGTCCTCTGTAGACCCCTGGTCAATACAGCCTAGAGGGTTTTTGTACGGGGCTTATGTTAAATGTAAAACCATTCCTGTGGTACAACGTGACAATATGCATGGAGAGTGCTAATTGATGTTTTAAAAGTGCGGCAGAGATTGAATGACATAACATTGTTGCGGCTGGGTTATTTCATAGTGCCGATCACCTAGTGAAATAGCTTTGTATAGTGTGTGGATACTATAGTGCATCTAACGTTAGTGTGAGTTAAATAGTACGCTTTGTTCTGTGTTAGGTCCGTTTTGTTTTAAAGAGGTGATTTTGGTTTGTAGAGGCAGAATTTGGGTTTTGTTAGCATTTATACGTGAGAAACCGTATTTGGAGGATTTTTATACTGTTGACCTGTAAATCATCCCAGAGTGGAAATTGCTTTAATTTCAGGGGTGAAACGCAGGGAATAGAGAAACTGTTTTGTTTAATGGTAAACTCACTGGTTTAAATTGTTTTCTTCTATTGTTGGATCTTGGAGACTCCATTTTGTTTTCCTTTGTGTGTAAAACCACGTGTTTGTATTAGTCCAACCACTATTTTGTTTTTACAGTGAGTTCAATTTTTTGGGGGTTTAGCTATTTTTGTATTTTTATACTGAAATCAAATTTCAGTAAAGCTATTGCGGTTTTTGTATGGAATTTCAGTTTTAAGTGAAATTTTTACTTTTTACTGAATTTCAATATATAGTAAAACTAACTTCAGCTGTGAGAGTTTTTTTCTGGTAAAGAGTGTACTTTTAGTGGTGCTTTTTCATTTTATTGTTTGGGCTTTTTTGTTTCTCAAGATGGCAATTCATTTCCCCATTGTTTTGGTCTTTATAGCATTAGCCGCGTTTTGTATAGTATAGCATTGCTGTTGGTTTGGGGTAGAAAAGAAAGGATTCGGTTTTAAAACTCGTTTTTATATTCACTTCCCACAGGCAGATTCTGGAAGTGGGAATAACACGCTTTATGGTTTAGAGTTGTTTTCCGCAGCGAATAGTCAATTGTTTGTTTATTTATGCCTAGACTGTTAGTTATTTTTAGGAGTTTTTATTGTGTGACAGTGATTCAGGTGTTATATTGAGATATCGTACAACTAGTAAATAGACAGTAGAAGGCTATCCCCATTTTTTGTGTTTTACAACTGTGTTTTGAGAGAAGCCACATTGTTCTGTAGAGAAAGAGGATTTAATTGTGCTGGCGACGCAGTGTAGGGTCGTACAGCTGAACGGCGCACCATGAAACAGTCGAAGGGCCGGGAATACGCTTGTGTATGCATACACTGTGAGGGGTAGAGACATAATTCGAGTGTGATTATTACTGTGTTGGGTAAGTAATATACATATCGCCTAAGTTAGGGTTTCTAGTTGGAGGACTAGACTGTGTATAGTGGTCGGAGTCTGCCAATCCATCGTGAAAGAAGTAATTGGGCGGTGCTCTCCCAAATTGGTGCAAGGGGTTCCCCTGGACGCAGGGTTAAGCCGATAAGCCGATTCCAATCGCCATGGGCAATGGGCCGTCCATGCAAGGGAAGGAAAGCGAGGCTTCCCACAGTAAGATGGCTGCACAGTACATGAAGTCTAGTTTTGGGGCGAAGGCCATGAAACCCCTTAAGGAATGGCATAGGTGGTCCAAGGGTACCAATTGGGGTATCCCTCTGGAGGGGTCTTTTGATGCCTGGAGATAGGAGAAATTCATAACTGAGTTTAAACCCAGGCACCGGGCAGAAAATAACTTAGATGTAGCTCAGGGTATACAGAAGGCGGTTTCAGTCCGGAAGAACCGCATTATGTACACCTGGCCTGAAGGGATAGCCGCAATTGGGGATCCAATGTTGGAAGCGGAAGAGGCTTTTTCTGGGCTAACTCTGCTGAGGCAGGCTGGATCCACCAATACTGGATCTGTTGTAGCCTCTTCTGATGTTTCTGCTGTCTCTGCTGTCTCCAATGCAATTAGCTCTACTCTGCTCTCTCCAGCTACCACTCCTCTCCCACCTCTCCACCTGACAGTGCAACCTTTGACACTGCCAACACTCTTTCACCTCAAGCTAACTCTCTCCATCAGTCTCCTTCTGCCACATCTGGGGCTTTTTATCCTCCAGCTACTGCTAATTATGAAAGGTTTTCAAATAGTGATCTGCGGACACTATGTAAGTCTAGAGTAATCGAAACTAGACTAAGGAACCGTGTGGATTACATAAACGCGCTGAGAGCTCTCCACTCAGTCATGCCTTCCATCTACCCTTTACTGGATGACTTCCAGTCAGATAATGTTGTGAGCGAGGTAGTACACATTAGCCCACCCATGAAGCCACAGCCTCCAAGGTACACGCCTGGCCCTACGCATATCTCTGAACCTGGTACTTATCCAGTCCGGGTGCAACAATACGAGGGTGCCCCCAATGCCAACGGTGAAAGGACTATAGGTGGTATGGCATGTTCCTCAGAGATCAGGACCATCCTGGCCGAACTGCCTGACTATAGAACGAATCCGTGAGGGTTCGCGAGAATGTTTTGTCAAAATCAATTTAGTTACGGCATGAGCGGAACGGATTGCGCCCAGATTCTGAGGGCAAAAGTAGGAGAGGAACTAGCAGGTGTTATAATCTCCCGTTGCAACATCATCACCCATGAACAGGCCACATCTGGAGGTAAGGAATTCTGTGTTGCCCTTCTGGCCAAACTTCCAGAGTTGTATGGTGCATCCTCTACCACGGATGTGATGAAACTCAGTCAAAATCCTGGGGAGGAATGCGCTTGTTTCTGGCGTTGTCTGAAACAGGCTGCATTGGATGCAGATATGGAAGTTGGTCCTGATGTGCCAGCCAACGGAGGTAGGTTAACCGCCATTCACCTCCTACTAAGAGCCAAATTTTTAGAAGGCATCCATATGAAAATTAGCTATTAGAATTTAATGAGATGACTTTGCCTGCCATTCTATCCCCCTCTCTCCGCTATAGAGAGAGATGTGGATAGGAAGAAACAGGATAAAACATCCAAAGTTTTTGTGTCTCAGGCCCCTTATGCAGAACAAACAGACTAAGATCGTCGGAAAAAGACACAACGCTGGAAAACCCGGACTTGTTACAGATACAGGAAGAAAGGACATCTAAAGCATGACTGCCCTAACGGAACTGACAGACCCAAGGGTAAGTGGCAGTTAATTCCAGACAATCCAACAACTTCGGTTGTAGGGATGGTCAGCAACGGCTATGATTCTTCATAGGACGTTGGCAAATCGGTGTCAGCCCATATCAACCTTTTCATTGAGGGACTAAAAGATCCCCTCCCTTGCCTCATTGACACCAGAGCAGCCCGAACTGTTTTGAGATCCAAAGATCTCAGAAGCAAGGTTCCCCTCTCTGAGGACACTACACCCACTGTGGGTCTCACAGGTCAGACAGTGTCTCTACAGACCACCAAACCACTCTATTGTAGACTGGGGCAGCACGCGGAAGCCATCAGGTCTGTACTGGTATCGGATGATGTTCCCATTAATTTGTTGGGAGCTGATATTTTATCAGAAATACAGGCGGTTATTGAGTACACTCCAGCTGGTATTGTGGTCAGTAGCGCACTATCGGAAGAACGATTATGTGCAATGATAGCATTGCCATATCTAACGGAGCCAACCTGTTTCCTGGAGTTGGATGTGCTGGCAGAGGTAAATCCCAAAATTTGGGCGATAGACAAGTACGATGTGGGTCTGCTGCCCGTACCGCCAACTACAGTTAACATCAAGCCAGGGAGCGTTTTGCCCCGATTACCACAATACCCCTTAAGTGTGGCTCAAATGGACAGTCTTAAGATCCAAGTGGACCACTATAGGGCTGCAACAACTAATCGACATAATCGATTATAATCGATTATTGAAAAAGTTGTCAACACACCGCACCTCCTCCGCATTGTTGTATTTCTCTATAGCTGGTGCCATTCTGCATTCATTGCTTTACCATTTTACACTTTCCATTTCACTATGCAATATGCACACCACACTTTTTTTTTTTCTTTTTTACTTCCACCGCTCCAAGCTTGCTCCTGTGATGGACTACAATCTCAATACAAACTAGAAGTCCCATCACTGGAGCCATTTTTAAAAATGTATTTGATTTGATTTTTTATCTGATTAACGGATTAATCGAACTTAATAATCGGCTAACGAATCGATTTTGAAAATAATCGTTAGCTGCAGCTCTAATGTGGTCCATGCTGGCTAGGATGGCGGATGGGCATACACGTGGCTGATCGGGCAATGAACATGACTTAGCACATCATAGTCTAATGGGGCGAATTTCCCCGCGTGTGGTTCCTTTGTTTAACAAGGGTGCGCACATTTGCGCGCACCAGTATTAGTGAGTCATGAACATTTCTCTGTGCATCCACGTTGGTGCACTCCCCTTTTCTTTTGTTATGTAGCTGTACTTTTTGGGCTGATTTGCTGATGTTGTAAAGCCATCTCTCTCTGGGCGTTATCCCTTTGTGCCTTATAAATAAACGGAGCTCCTGTTCTAGTCAGGGCTTGCATACTGAGACTCCAGCTTGAATCAGCGTCTTGCCTGACTCTGCCTGGCACTACTGAAGTACTTAATTTCCTTATACCAAAGAGCTGAATACCACGTGCTTTTAAGCGCAGCGGAATCAGTTGCGCTTTGCGCGCATTGATATCCGAAAGTGTAGTTCTTAGCGCAGTGGAGGTTTGTGCGCACAGCCCAAGCAAATTCCCACAACAGTATTGAATTTTAACACAATAGAAATAAAATGTGAGTTTTAAAACATATGTCCTTGAGTGCACCTTTAGGGCCTGTTCACACCAGTTGCAGTGCGTTCCGGCCCAATTCTGGCCGGAATGCACTGCCTCGCATTGCGGCCGGCTCACTTTTTAGTGGGGCAGGAGGGGGCATGGCGGACCATTGAAGTGAATGGCACCGTAGCCACGCCCTCCGGCTGCAATGTGATTGCCCGCACGGGATTGCAAGGCTCATTGTGCCTGTGATCTGGTCCGATCAAAATGCTGCAAGCACTATTTTGTTTGCACCGCACTGGAGGCACAATGTGCCTTGCGATCGCATTGCAGCCAGAGGGCGTGGCTACGGTGCCATTCACTTCAATGGCCCGCCACGCCCCCTCCTGCCCTACTAAAAAGTGAGCCGACCGCATTGTGAGGCAGTGCGTTCCTGCCAGAATCAGGCCGGAATGCACTGCAACTGGTGTGAACAGGCCCTTAAAGCCCTATAACAAAGTTTATAGTTTTTACTGTGTTTTACTCAGGGCTAGGCCGGGGAAGTCGTTGCCTGAGGCACTTGCCTCAGGCGTTGTGCAAGTTGGGGAGAGTAGCTGGCGTGGGAGAGTGTTCTGTTTCTAGACCGCATTATGCAGGGCTGAGCTGTCAAACTGACACCTTTCTAGATAAACACATTGCAGTGGACCAGCTGTCAAAGGGAATGCAGAGCTCCACTAATTACATCAAGAGTCGTTTTCATTCATGCAAAATATTTCTTGTGCGTTCATAAAAGGGAGAATTCACAGCATATGATTTGTACTTTTTTTTGTTCAATACATTTTTATTAAAATAAGGATGAGCAAAGTACAACAATTCAATAAAAGCTGTTACAAACATCTAATATAAACAGAGTTTAAATGGTCTGGTGATATCCAGCAGAAACTGTACATATCAACACCAATTAGCTGTGGTGGCTGGACATGGACATATTCACATGTAATGTACAAACAGGCAATGCAGGTACTATGATCACTGCCAAATATAGCAAAGTGGACCAAAGATATTTAAAACTTGAAGAAACAAGAAGGGCAAAGAAATAGGTAACAGAAAACACAGTAGTGAAGGAAGTAGAGTGAGATACAAGAGAGGGGACATCTCTGGGAATCCTACATGTTTTAAAGGACATTTTTTAAATATTAGGAACAGGTTATTACAAATCTATGAGGCGGTGGTCAAAAGTCAGTAATAGAACCCAAGGGTCCCAAACTTTTTTAAATTTAGACATGGTGTCTAACAGCCTCACAGTCAAATAATTTGCACTTTTAATAAGTTAAAAGCTACTTTATTTCGTAGACTTAAGAACAAATGTTGTTAATGTTAAAGGGAACCAAGATGATTATGATTTAAGCACTGTAAAAAAAAAAAAAACACACCCCCAATCCCATTTGGTTGATTTTGGGCCGAAAGGAAACGACCCTAGGGCTAGTGGCTGTCATTTCTGTGCCCTGCACTTGCCTGGCCACTGTACATGTGCATGTGCAAGCATCACAACCATGGACAGTAAGTAGGAGGTAATGGGACTAGTAAAATTAAAAGAGGGGAGGGGTGGCTTTTCCCCTGGACAACTGTCATGCCATAGGCCTAAGCCTACATTGCCTTTTGGCAGATCTGACTCTGCCTATCAAGAGGGGAGGGGAAACTGCAGTTCCTAGGCTGTCTCCTAGGAAAATATAGGAACATTATAGTAAGTAACACCCACATACTAACGGATCATATGCAACAAAACTTGACTCACTCCAGTTGAAAACTATTCTTTGTATGAAGAACATTCATTGAGGGGAATTTATCAAAACTGGAGCAGACAAAAACTGGAGCAGCTGTGGATGGCAACCAATCAGCTTCTCTCTTTCATTTTCAATTCTTAACAGAACAAACTGAAGAGAGAAGCTGATCGGTTGCCATGCATATCTGCTCCTGTTTTGATAAATTCCACCATTGTCTTTTAAATTCAAAATAACCACTAAAGGGATTAAGTTTGTGGAACTGTATCTATGAATTTGCAAAATCTGGATGTGCAGAGTGTATATTAAGATTTGCAAGGTGTTTTGAAAGCTGGTTGAAATGCTTTGTGCTTTTGACCTTGCTGTTTTCCTGCTAACGCAAGTGTCTTTGGCGGAAAGATTCAGCACAATTATGAAAACATTCACAAGGGAAAAAACAAAGAGAGAGAGAGAGTAGAGAGGAGAGAGGGAGGGAGAGAGAGAGAGAAAAAAAAAAGCTGGGAAGCAGTTTTAAACAAGTAACATAATACAAATTTCCTGTGGGAGAGGGTGGAATCTCCCTGCATGTGAAGAGCACAAAGACAGAGAGAGTGAGAGAGAGAAAGAGCAAGAGCAAGAAAGATTTCTGGAAGTACTTGGCTTTCCTCGACATACTTCACTAACTATTAACTTTTTTTTCCATTCACATGGAAAGGAGAACCACCCACCCTAACCGTTCTGCACTTAAATTGTTCTGCAGTTTAAATAAAGCATAAGTACACATGCTCCTTGTTCAAGGTTAAAGTACAATCTATCAGGCTGCACTGAAGGAGGCAAAATTAAGTGAAAATCTCTCCGCAAAAGCATAGTATTGCATTCTCAAAATTTGCAAATCTCCACTTCCATCAAAAATCCAAAGAACACAGGATTTATTTTTTGTCATATGCAGAGCCAATTATTCCTTCTCTTCCCCAGTGGCAAACTGCACCAATAAGTGGGAATTTACAACACAGATACAGAGAAGCATTTTTTCCAACGCACATACAACTGTGTTTGGCTTGTTAGACCTCATCAGAACAAGAAATAAAAAGGTATAAATTGGGAAGAAACAAAAGAGTGGATAACCAACTTAGTAAAGGAGCCGTAATCAACCAAAAATACTATGAAGTATAGCATTGCCTTTTAAAAATGGAAGGCCGTGTCATCACTACAGTTGTGTATATTATGCTCCAGGTTATTACTATACAACTCAAATCTAGAACTATTTACTTCACTACTAAAACGTTAAAGGGTTAGTCCACCCAAAAATGATGATTCTATTATAGGTGAAGTCTGATAGGAAGATTTACCTGCTGGCTACTTATGTTAATTTGGGGCTCCAGCAAGATTTCCCTGCAATAGTCAGTGGGCTTCTTTGACCTTTCTGCTTGCTGTGGAAAGGAGTTCCAGGATATAGAAGATTTAGAATCCCGAAACAAATCATTCCCTCACCCGGATTTGCTCCATAAACTTACTAAACATAGGTTAGACCTGCGACTTCTTCTCTTGGACAACCACAGCAAGATAATTAGTAGACTGAGGGTGAACTATTATGCTAGCGCCAATAAAGCAGGATCGTTTTTTAGCCAATCAACTCAAAAATCGGAGGGCTAAAACTAGGATATCCCACCTCAATGGTTCAGCTGCCGACCAAAAAGTGGTCTATCCTACGGCCATAGCCGACAAATTTAGAGACTATTATAGTTCCTTATATAATTTGAGAGACGATCCGTCTTCCCCTACGCCTACCTCAGCCAATATCACCAATTTTCTATCCTCACTACGTCTCCCTACTCTGAATGACACACAACTAAAGGACCTAAATAAGCCTATCTCGGAGTCGGAAATCCTCACCCACATTAAGTCGTTAGCTAATCACAAGTCCCCCGGCCCAGACGGATATTCGGGTGAATACTATAAAACCTTTGCAGGACTACTAACCCCTCATTTGGCGCTGGTATATGAGAATGCCACGCGTACAGCCACTTTCCCGTAGGAAATGTTGAGAGCCACCATTGTGGCTATTCCGAAACCAGGGAAAGAACCCACTGCCCCAGCTAATTTCCATCCAATTTCCCTCTTAAATACAGACATCAAGTTGTACGCCAAAATTATAGCCTCTAGATTGAATGTACTGTTGCCGTCCCTGATCCATCCAGATCAGTCTGGTTTCCTACTTAGAAGACAGGCACCTGACGCCACAAGGAGAATAATTAATATTATTCACGGAGACGCCAAAGCGCACATTCCCGCTGTCCTATTGACCCTAGATGCCGAAAAGGAATTTGATAGGATATACTGGCCATACATGGAACAAGTCTTACACAAATTTGGTTTCGTAGGTCCAATTTATGACACTATCATGGCCCTATACTCTTGCCCCTCAGCTAGAGTTTCCGTGTCGGGAGCAGTGTCTGCCTCCTTCCCAATATCCAATGGGACGAGACAGGGTTGCCCTCTGTCACCATTAATTTTTAATTTACTGATGGAACCATTTGCAGAGTTAGTTAGAAACGATTCCGCAATACAAGGATTTGTTTTTGAACATAGACATCACAAAATACAACTATTTGCTGACGACGTGATCTTCATGCTCACGGACCCAGCCACGGACCCACTTACTCAATTTAAACATTCCATCCACACTGCAAACGACCCTGTCCTCTTCTCTGCCATTCACTTGGAGCACTAACGGAATCTCCTATCTAGGGGTCACGCTCACGTCTAATCCTGCCATGTTATTTCAGGTGAACTACCTTCCCTTCTTAAATGTTCTCCAAAATGACCTAAAAGTGCTGTCCAACCATGAACTCTCTTGGTCAGGACGACTAGCAGCCTTTAAAATGGTGTTTCTTCACAAAATATTATACCTTTTTAGGACGCTGCCGATTCCCATACCCTATACCTACTTTAAGACCCTTAGATCTACGTTACATAAATATATCTGGAAGGGTAAACAAGCAAGATGTACATATGCCCAATTGCTCAAGCACAAAACTGTGGGTGGGATGGGCATGGTAGATCTTAAGGACTACTATCTGGCGGTGCTTCTAGAACAGCTTAAGCATTGGTTCCGGCCCTCCTCTGATGTGCTTTGGTGGGAGATTGAATGCTCCATGGTACCCCGACACAACTTACCTAGTTATCTCTTAGCCAGCACAAGGGCAGGATTTCCCATAAACTCCCTATACCCTTCTATTGAAGCCTCTATTGGAGCTTGGAGATGTATATGCTCCCTCCGCCTATCAGCTGAATTGACTGTAAGCCTTCCACAGCCAATTAATATTATGGAATTACTCATACCCGACCTGGATCTACAAAAATGGTATTCCAGGGGTATAGTCTCGATATCCAATTTATATGCCGATGGTAAACTCAGATCCTTTACGGACTTAAGTAGACAATACGATCTCCCCCAAACAGAGTTGTTCCATTATTTGCAAATTAGACACCTTACAGGGACAACTAAACCGTTTGTTAGGGAAGGAACGAAGTCCCCCTGTTTGCTGGATTGGAACCCAATAGCAGGGAACAATCCCAGAAGGAGAGTCCAGGCTGAGGTACAAGAAAGGATAATCCAAAATGCGATGTCAGAGTACAGTCCGGGTCGAGGCAGGCAGCGAGTATCAAAAACGGTGAGGCAAGCCAGGGGTCGATAACCAGGAGATCCGAATAGCAGGGAAGGGAAGCAGGAAACAGGAAATGAGGCGTTGTAGCTGCTTAGGGAATGGCAGATTAACTCAGCAACAAGTCTTGGCTCTGGCTGGAATCTAAACCCAGCAGGGGCCAGCGACGCCCCTGTTGTCTGGGCAACAGGAAGCCACAGGTCCCTGCGAACCAATGGGACGGCTGGGAGAGAAGGAGTGTTTGCAAGGCCCTCCCCGGCAATGACCAGCACCCGAAGCAGCTAAGAAGCCACGGCATTGCCACATGCGCACGTCACGCACGCATGTCATGCATGCGCTCATGTGCACACATGCAGCACGCCGCCGGGCACCAATTCACCCCAAGAAGGACCCTACGATCTCCGTCGCACCCGCCGGACCCCAGGTAAGAGGGCACCCCTGGTCCCACGACACCTTTGGAAGTTCAGTTTCCCAACAGCATATGGGCCTTCTACCACAACCCACACACTAAG
This sequence comes from Nanorana parkeri, assembly GCF_000935625.1. Taxonomy (NCBI): domain Eukaryota; kingdom Metazoa; phylum Chordata; class Amphibia; order Anura; family Dicroglossidae; genus Nanorana; species Nanorana parkeri. The sequence goes on along the minus strand of NW_017307660.1, from coordinate 299,288 downwards.
GTCAGGGGTATATCTCTGGTTTATGGAGTGCTACAAGAGAAACCTGTTTTTCTAACTCCCTCCCGTTCCAGAAATGGGAGACGGACCTAGGGACACACTACTCCCCGACCCAGTGGAGTACAGCCCTTAAGACAATACTCCTGGCGACCAAGTGCGTCAATCTCTGGGAACTGACCCTGAAGATCACGCTGCTATGGTACCTCACATCTTATAGGCTAGCAGTGTACTATAGGGGACGGTCAGCACAGTGCTGGAGAGAATGTGGAGCAGTGGGCAACCTTTTACATACTTTCTGGGATTGCCCTCTCCTCAGCGGGTATTGGGTGGAGGTCTTTAACATTATTAACGTCATAAGCTCAACCAGAATATTAACGTCATAAGCTCAACCAGAATCGATCCCACCCCCGATCTGGCAATTCTGAACTTGGGGATCGAGCTTTTCCCACCCGGCTGCAGAATTGCTATTACTGATGTCCTACTGGCGGCACGTCTCATTATTGCCAGAAATTGGAAAACGCTTGAGGCCCCCTCCCTCATCCACCTCATCCACCTGGTACAACTCCACTACAAATTTGAAAGAACTATAGCTTTCAACAATGATAAAATCAAGCAGTTTGATGCTCTCTGGAGACCATGGGCAGATTGGTTCGCTACATTCGAGCGCACTAACCACTAACTCATCTGACCCTGGGCTTATGCTATACGTCTAGAATGTTTTAGGCAGGGAAGAACCACACCCTGTTTTTTATTTTTACATTTTTAGATGCACTTACTTGAAAAAAGGGTCGGCATGACATCCTGACACTTTATTTTTATAGACTCTATTTTAGTTTGACATTTATTGTTTACCACTTGTTTCCTTACTGTTGTTTTATTTAATAAGAATACTTATATTGTGCCTACAAGTTTAATACTTTTGAATAAAAGTTTTATTTTATCATACTTTCTAATATGTTTCTTTGGGGCTTAAGAAAATGGGAGTCTTTAAATGGTGCGGATATTGGATCAAATGGGTGTGGCCACTGAGGGGCGCTGTCTCGCACAGGGCGTCTAAAGGCCGCCCTGGCGGCAGGTGACCTGGCGGAGGACAGAACATGCATCGCTCAACAGTGAAGGGCACATTTGTAAGGTAAGTGTGTCATAATGTACAAGTATGCAAAGTAAGATAAGCGTTTTAATTCGCTTTAATATACTACAGAAGCTGGAATGCATAGGTACTTTTTTGGGGGAAAGGTGATGTAAAGGTGAACTAGCCCTTTAACTAATTTACAATTCAGTGAAATGTGCAGCATTGTTGCCTGAGAAAATTGAATAACCTAAATGGTCATGCTGGAAAAAGGCCTGATAACAAAGCGAGATTCAGGTATCTGTCTCCAAAGCTGGAGTTTCTCTTTAATTGCGTGAAGGCCCGTTTGCATCACACGCATATAATCTTTCCCTCCCCCCAAGCCGTACAGCAAGGCATAGTAACTGTCTGAGTCAGTGGTTCTGCAGCAGCTCTTGTTTGTTGTCTTGGCAGCAGTTCAAAGAATGGGGGGTGGAGAACGAGCAAGGAAACGTGGGCGTGTAGGCTCGACGACACTTACTGCGCCTGCGCAGAAAGGAGGTGGCGGTGGCTGGCCGGGGGACTGTCGAAGAATCAACTAAATAGAGAACTAGAATCACAAACGGTTGGCTCGGCCGTGACGTCATCGGTTTTGCCAGCAGGGCTGTCAGAGAGGCGGGAAAAAAAAGCGAGCGAGCCGTTCCCTTGTAACGAGCCTTTGGTCGTTTTACGGCGATAGGAAGCATGGGACGCTTTGGCATTCAGCCGGGGTTTATGGCGCTGTTCCTCCCAGCCTCAGCGTAGGAAGGGGTTAAACTTGGAGTTGTTGTGAGCTTTTGGCAGCGGTCTGGTGAGGGGGGCTCCTCTGGTGACTGAAGCCACAGCCAATAGAGAAGGCGCATCCCTTCCCCCTTTTCTTTCCCTCCCTCCCTCCCGAGAGCGGTGCAGCTGAGGAAAGCGAGAGAAGCCCTTCATAGAGAATAATTCCTCCGCCTCCTCCTCCCGGGATCCAGGGCGTAGTGTACATGTCTCAAGCCGGACCTCGCAGCAGCCTAGGCGGAGGGCGCTGCCGCCCATCTCCCTGAGCAGCCTGCCCCGCACCCCCAGGATTTCTGTGCACGTTTATGTCCCCGGCTTAGGCGGGGAAGCCGCGATCGCCTCGTTATTGGATTCGTGTGGATTGCTCTTTTATTGCTATGTCATCCGCCACCATAGCCTCCTCCCGGAGACAGTCCTGCTACTTATGTGACTTGCCGCGTATGCCATGGGCTATGATCTGGGACTTCACCGAGCCCGTGTGCCGAGGCTGCGTCAACTACGAAGGAGCGGATCGGATCGAGTTCGTCATCGAGACGGCCCGGCACTTAAAGCGGGCCCATGGCTTCCAAGAGGGTAGGTCCCCGGGGCCCCCTAGCTCCTCGTCCTCTAGCAGCTCCTCGGTCAAGCCTCAGCTCACCGTCAAGGAGATGGCGCAGATCGGCCACACGGTGGGGGGGCCAGAAGGCGTCTCTAGAGCCTCCCAGCAGCCTCCTCCGCCGCAGTGCCTGGACCGCTACCCGCTGGTGGGAGAAAGGCCGCCGCCCCGCCTGGGCTCGGATTACAGCGTCGGGCGGCCGGTGAACGGCATTCTCCTCCCCAATGGCTTTCCCAAACCGGAGGAGCCGCCGGAGCTGAATCGCCAGAGCCCCAATCTTCGCAGGACTAGCGCAGTGCCGACCTCCCTGGGCGCTTTGATGAATGGATCGCCGATGGGAGCCCGGGCTCCTCCGCTGGGGATCAGCGCCGCCTCTTTAGTAGCAGCAGCGGCCGCCACGACGTCCGGAGACGTGGGGACTAAGCGGCTAGGCTCTGTGTCCAGCAGCGAGCACGATTCCAAGGAGAAGCACCGGGCGGATAGTTACTCCGAGCTGGGGGAGAATCACAAGGGGAGGGAAGAATGGATCAGCAAGCCCAAGACGGTCAGGGACACGCTTATGGCCATGCAGCACAATCACTCGCCGTTCGATACCAAATTCAAAAAGGATCCCGCTGCGGGGAGGTCTCTGGGCTTTGATGCCAGTAACCCACCATCGAAATCTGGTACGGATTGTTTACGACAGGCTCATCTCTTGATGTGTACACATAGCTCAGA
>NW_017307660.1:291817-296099 GCF_000935625.1 Nanorana parkeri | reverse complement strand
CTTTTCTCTAGAATCTGAGGCTTGGTCTTTTGTTTTGAAGTGGGTGGGATAAGGAAGAAACCCTTGTAATAAGTACGTTGTACGTGTTTCCGTGTGCGGCATGGCACATGTGATGCATGGGCTATGGCAGTGCAACCTGTTACTGTGCTTATCCAGCAACTGCTTTGAGGTTCGTTGGGCTGGGTCACGTGACTGGAGGTCAGCTCACTTACACTGTATATCATTATACAAGATTTATATAGCGCCAACAGGTTGTGCAGTGGTTTACAAGGTGATTCCAAGAGCTGGTGAGAGCTTGCAATCCAAGGTCCCATTTTACACTTGAGGATTTTCTAGCTCAAAGCTTACAAGGCACTTGTAATCATTGTCTTCTATGGTGCTGGAGTTTGTACCAAAATGCCTGTCGCTCTGAAAAGTACAGGAGCTTCTTTGCAGCCAGAATTATGCATTTTTACCCCATAGACTTTAATGGGAGCACCTGAGAAACATAAACACGTGGTTTTCACCGACTCCCGTTAAAGCTTGTCTTCTTTCCTACTTCAAGTAGTGCATACAAACATGCAAATAAGCCTCTAATTGGCCTGGCTACGCTTAGTTGTGAATGCAGCCTAAATGGTGCATATTTATTTTTAAGCCAACAATTTTGCACTGGGTGTTTTTTTTCCCCTCTAAATCACCAGTTGTAATTTCATAATGTGGTTAGTTTATTTCAGGCATTTTTATAGCAGAAACATATTACGCAGCGCTTTAGATATTGTGTATTCAATTCACATCAGTCCCTCCCCTCAAGGAGCTTACACTCGAAGGTCCATCCATATCACTATACTTGCATTCATAACCTGCTAGGGTCACTTTAGCCCTGGTTCACACCTAGGTGTTTTTGAGCATTTCGAAAAGTGCTTTTAACTGACCGACACAAGAAATCCCATGATTTGTAATGGCCCTGGTTCACACCTGAGCAGAAAAACGCCAGACGCTTGAAAAGATACAGGAGCTTCTTTGGGCAGTTAAAAGTGCTTTTTCAGAAGCATGTTGCACATTTTTGTGAGCATTTTTGCGCATTTATACGCACGTTCTTCCATTGACCACAATGGTTTATGAGCTGCCAATCAAATTGCGTGTCTTTATGTACGCGCGTTAAACCACGCATATAAATGTGCACAACGCTCATAAACATGCAAATAACTGCATGTGGCTAACGCGCGTACAAACACGCAAAAACAGGAGCCAATTAACCTACCAGTGTGTGTTTAGAGTGTGGGAGGAAACCGGACTAAATTCACACAGGCACAGGGAGAACATGCAACCTGGTTGCAGATAAGTGTCTTGGCAGGGAGTTGAAAAGAGGATCCCCGTGCTGGAAGTCAGAAATTGTAACTACTACTAAGGTTTTGATTTGGGTGTAAGCCACTTGCAATACTGATTGCACTTGTTTTAGTTCCAGCGTTAATGAACTTCTATAAATAGATCTTGGTAGCCTGCTGCCTTGTTTATTAAGAGGAAAATTAATTATGATTGCAGAAAATGCCTTTTTTAGGTACGGAAACACGTAGAAAGTAAATTGCTTGCTACTGCATTATGCGTTTTTCAAAAGTAGTGGGTTGAAAGTTCTGTAAGGGTAGTTCTGCCATGAGACTATAAACTTGCCTAACCTCATTCTGCTACATGAATTAGCAGTGTTGCGAAACATTGCAAACTTGTCCTTTTTAGCTTGCAAACACGTATTTTTTTTGCCACTGAATGCAACTATTTCAGTCAACGTGTCCATGCATATTGTGGCATTTAGATTTGTATTTTGCAGCGTGGTTCAGGGGCATAAAAAAATGACCCAAAGCTTACTGTCCTAATGTATGAGTCTAAATGCTAAGTTCATTCTAGTGGCGCGCAATGAATATTCCAGTCACTAGAATCTAAACGCCATATGCGCATAAACATGTGCCAAACTATGCGCTTTTACACTGGATTTTTCAAACAATGATCCAGCGTAGATGGGAGTATCTTAATACACCCATCTGCATGAGCCCATAAAGTTACAACAAAACATTTTCTGAACAAGTAGATATAAAGTCTATTCTCTCTTGCTTTGGATAAAGTAGAGAAAAGGGTCAGAACCTCTGTCAGGTTTTTATTGCCTCTGGGGAGCATCAGCATTATTTGTCCAGATGACTATTTTCACTTTGCATGAAATGCATTATCATTGAAACATGATCAGAGAGGGAGGGTAAAGCTTGCAATGGGGACATTCGTTCCACTGACAGCTAAAGGAATTACCCTTTTTTTTTGTGTGAAGTGATCTCTCATTTCCTGTTCTGTCTAAAGACAGGCAGTGACGGGAAATTCCCACAAAAAAGACTGCTTTTATTTCATTTGTAAGTCTCGGGAACCCCTGCTAAAATTTATTTTAGCTGCAGCTCACAATACATTAGTATGACGAGTACATTGTACAAAGATTTACATAAAATAAGTATTTCACACTTAGGCCAGATTATTTAATATCCACCGGCTGTATATAACAAAATTTAGTTTAAGAAAATATATTAAATGAATAAAAAAATTGCAGTGTGTCCTAACATCCGTGGTCAATTTTGATGCACACCATTACGTTGGTGGTCTGTACAACATGGGCAGGAAATCAATTATCCATTTTTCATTGCTCAAGGAACCCCTTGCAATCTCAAAAGGAGCCTTTGGGTTCCACACAACTCTGGTTGAGAGAGGCTGCTTGAATCTATCCAAAAGCAGCAGCTTTAGTGGGAAATATGGTGTCCTAACGTCAGTTGTCCTTGGAATGGTCTAAGATCTCATTCACTTTCCATTCTTAAACTGTTAGATTGCATGTTGCCCTAAGATGCTAGTTTTAATGTACCTGACTTGATGAAATCAGTAGTGTTCTTGTATAGATAAAAATAATACTGAGGTATGTGGGTGTTGCCTCCAGACCTAGTCATTAATCATAGTGATGACTAATGCTGCAGGGAGTATAGCTTTCTTGCTGAAAGAAGCATTGCTGCTTTCACTTTTGCAGAATGTTGCTTCTGTTTGTGATTTTTAAAAATCTTTTTTGTACTTCAAAACTTACCACTGAATGGGAGTGTACATTGGTTTTGATATCTGTGTATCTCTGTTTTGTTAAAATGGAACCCCATGCAAAATCATACTGTACATTTTTATTACTAGTTTCCACACTTCCTACTTTACTCACTACTTTACTTCTGTATCTGCCAACATTTTTTTGTGACCCAGGATCCCCATCGGGTTGACCACAGAGGATTTTTTTTTTTAAAGTATGTGAAAAACCCAAATAACCAGAAAAATGTTAACTTCAGTCATTACCACCGTAAGAAACTTACAGCACTTAAACAGAACCATATTGCTTAACATTGATGGAGAATTGATGTGTGTGTGTGTGTGTGTGTCCAGCATAAGACAGACCGTTTTGCAAAGCACTGGAGCCCTAACTGGCTCAGATGTTTTCTTTTTGTTTGTTTCTTTTGATCCATTACTATTTTTGGCAGCCTTGCTGGTTAATTGGGGGAGCAGGTGAGTTCTTGTGTTTACTACCAGGAAGTGTTGACATTTTATGTTGCATCGCTGTAATAAAGTGCACATATACCCAGGTAGGGGTGCAGAATTTCCTATCGCCCAAAGCCCAGGACATGCCGTTCCTGGAGCTGGATGGGTTTTTTTTTCTACATTTAGCCTTGCTTCGGGAAAGCAGAGCTAAATGTAGAGCGGGGGAGCCGTTTTATATTAGTGCTTTGAGTGGCTGTACAGCTGCTCAGATCAATTTGTAATCAGCCTGTTGGTCCGACCCCCAGCCGCCTCTCTGCGCTGTGATTATCGGGTCCCCTGCTCTTCTGTGGGAAAGGCCAAATGCCTTCAGGATGGCCAGCGGGGAATGTCTGTTCTCCATTCTGCTTTGTGTTCAGTGACACAGGACCGCTGTACTTGCAGCGCTCCTTTTGTCAGCTGTCACAAGTAGAGCTGCACAGAAGATAGAGCATACATGTGCTGGATCTTCTGTATTGGAGGGCAGGCTCATAAAGAGAACTTGTCACCTCCGAATGCTATCACACATGGGGCCTGTTAACTACCTCCCGGCCAGCCGCTGTGTATACACGGCCGGCCGGGAGCTTCTTGGATGTAACTGGGCGTGTATACACGTCCTGTTACATCCGCCCGCTCGGGCGCGCCCGAAATCCCCGTTATTTGAAAAGAGGCAGCTATGCCCGTTAATGTACAAGCGATCCTTGTATGAGGCCCTGAGACGTGCGCCCCCCCC
>NW_017307660.1:277529-291577 GCF_000935625.1 Nanorana parkeri | reverse complement strand
GATGAAGCAGATCTCTGCTTCATCAGCTTCTTCAGGGGGGTCCTAGGTGACATTAGGGTGCTTGGAGACCCCTGATGTCTCCATAAAGAGGACCTGTCACCTCTTTTGCTATCACATAAGGGGGTTTCTCAGCCCCCTCTGTGATAGCAATAAAGTTGTGGGGGAAAAAAAATAGTGAAAAAATGTAAAGTTTCCCCCCAAATTTTTTTAGTTACACAAAGAATTAAAATTTTTTTTTTTTAAAGTCCCCACCCCTACATACACGCATGTAAACATGCGTCAGGTGTGCATACCTGCGAAAACGACGCTTGCGCCCATTACGCCGCACATGTTACATATCGCCGCGAACGTCGGAATGAAAGCAATAGTTCTAGGGCCATCAATCACTGATAACACTAAACTGATGAGCTGTAAAAGCTTTTAAAGTGTCGCCTATGGCCAATTTTGGGTATGCTAGTTTTTTGCGAGTGCGCGCAATTTTTAAGCTTGACATGTTTGGTGTCTATTTACCCGACGTGACCCCGTCTTTTATATTTTTACCAAAAAAGTGGGTAATATTAGTTGTTTTATAACATAATGTAAAAAAAAAATTTCAGTAATTTCTCCTGAATATAGTAAAAAATAAAACCTGCAGTGGTGATTAAATACCACCAAAAGAAAGCTCTATCCCCAAAAATGGTATAAAATTAATTTCAGTACAGCGTTGCATGACAGAATAAATGTCAGTCAAAGTACTGCAGCGCTGAACACTGAAAAATGGCCTGGCCAGGAAGTCTCCAAACCTGACTTCAGTGATTGTTATCATTGAGAATGAACTCTACAGTGTCTTCAGCTACAGAGCTTAGCGAGGGCTTGTTTTTAAAGCTTTTATTGCTTTAATTGTATATGTAAATACTTCAAACCTTTCAAGACCGAAGGTAATTGATGGTCCAGGCCAAATTTGGCAGTGTCCACATGTCGGTAAACTTATTAAGCCTCTGAGTAATATGTTCACATAAAGTTTATTTGTGCACATAAATTTTACGGCTATTTTAAAGTGGCAGATGCTCAAATCATCTCTGAATTGGTGTTGACACTGTCCTTCCTTCTGGAGGGTGGCTACTTTTCTTCCCCATGTTACCTGTGTGTGTTGTAAAGTAGCCACCACTCTGAGCTTGCTCCCATGATAAGACTATAATCTCACATTTACAGGGCTTGAAAAATCCACTCGTCTGTGACGAGAGGACGGTGGAGCCCGACGAGCAGCTTCCCGGCCGGCCGTTGTAATTACACGGCCGGCCGGGAGCTTTACAGTCAAGCGATCGAGCGTCTCGAGAGACGCTCCATCGCTTGTATCAGCAGCTGTCACTGCCGGTCCCGAGATCCGCTGTGCCCGATGCAGCCGGGACCGGCACTGCTCTGTGACAGGAGATCAAAGGGAGTTCAGTACACGAACTCCCTTTGATCTCCTCTCAGTCCCCGATGCAGGAAGTGATGTATATTACATCACTTCCTGCATTCAGTGCCACTCTCCAGCTAGAGAAGCTGATGAAGCCGATCTCTGCTTCATCAGCTTCTCTGGGGGTCCCTAGGTGACGTTAGGGGTCTCGGAGACCCCTGATGTCTCCATAAAGAGGACCTGTCATGTAAATTGGCTATCCCATACGGGGGTTCTTAGCCCACCATGTAATAGCAATAAAGTTGTGTGTGAAAAAAAAAAGTAATACAAAAATGAGATTCATTAAAAAAATAAAGCATAACATTTATTTTTTAAAAACATTTTTTAAGTCCCCGCCCCCGACATACACACGCATATATGCGCCCTACACCCAAAGAAGTACAGGAGCTTCTTTGGGGCGTATTTCCGCGCATATCTATTAGGATACAGCCGGATAGCTCTCGTAAACGCGCGTTTGACGCGCGCTTTGGGGGCTGCAAATTGTGGTTAAAACATGCACCCCAAAACATACACGCATATTTTGAACGCCTAGGTGGGAACCTAGCCTAAAGTCGTCGCCTATGGGCGTTTTTTTTCGATTTTGCGGGCGCACGCAATTTTAAGGCTTGACATGTTTGGTGTCTATTTACCCGACGTGACCCCGTCTTTTATGTTTTACTAAAAATACGGGTAAGAATAAATGTTTTATAACATAACGTAGGGAAACTTTGTTTTTTTCTACATTTTATGGTACTTTTTTTAAAATTATATACCGTATATACTTTATCTGTCCCTAAACTTTTTTAACATAAATTGCAAGGCTATAGTCCGGTCATGCTGACTGGTGACATTTTTGACTGACGAAACACTATCAAATTTTTCAAGCCCTGGACATTTAGTTTACTAATTTGCATTGAGATTGTGGTCCATACACACACATACATATATGTATGTGTATACATACATACAGTGGGGCAAAAAAGTATTTAGCCAGCCAGAAATAAATTCGTTCCAAATCAGCCAATGTGATTTGTCTGGATTTGTTTTCTGATTTTGTCTCTCATAGTTGGTCTACCTATGATGCCAATTACAGGCCTCCCTCATCTTTTTAAGTGGGAGAACTGGCACAATTGGTGGCTGACTAAATACTTTTTTGCCCCACTGTACATACATACACTAAGCGGCCAGATTATTATGACCACCCCATCAGTACTTTGTTGGGCCACGAGATGACTCCACGAGATGTTGAAAGGTGACACGAGGAATCTAACAATGCACTGTTGCCCTTCTGTTGTCTTGTACCAGTCTTGCCACTCTCCGTTCTGCCCTAACATTGACTAGTCGCTGACTGCCACAATTCGCACATTCAGACCCAGATTTTCGGCTGACAGTCCAGTCTTTAAACACTTTAACAGCTGCTCTTGAACATTCAATGAATTCTGCTGTTTTTGCTGATACTCGCTCCATGGCTTGAGCGCCAACAATCATCCCACGTTCAAAGGCTATTAAATCACGTTGTTTATCCATATCTTCAGAAAATGATCACTTCTACTGTTCGTGTCAGTCAGTCAAACATGTCAAGCCTTAAAGCTGCGTGCGCACGCTAAATCTCAAAAAAAGCCCATAGGCGACAATTAAAACACTTTTACTGCTCATCAGTTTTATATTATCGCTCATTAATGGCTCTAAAATTATTGCTCTCACTCCCATGTTTGCGCCGATATTTAACATGTGTGGCACAATAGGCGCAATCGTCGTTTTCGCACATAGCCGCACCCGACTCATATCTGCGTATGTATTTGGGGGACTTACAAATTTTTTTTTCTTTTTAAATTTTTGTTAATGCTTTTTGTATGATTCTTTTTATTTTTTTTTACACACAGCTTTATTGCTATTGCATGGGGGAGGGCTAAGAATCCCCCTATGTAATAGCCAATTTGCATGACATGTCCTCTTTATGGAGACATCAGGGGTCTCAAAGACCCCTAATGTCACCTAGGGACCCCCAGAGAAGCTGATGAAGCACAGATCGGCTTCATCAGCTTCTGTAGCTGGAAAGTGACAGTGAATGCAGGAAGTGATGTAATATACATCACTTCCTGCATTTGGGGACTGAGAGGAGATCAAAGGGAGTTCGTGTACTGAACTCCCTTTGAATCTCCTGTCACAGAGCCGTCCCGGCCGGCCGTGTAATTACAACCTCCTCGGGCTCCACTGTCCTCTCGTCGCGGACGAGTGGATTTTTCAAGCCCTGTATATAATTATATCTATCTTATATATATATCTATAGATCTATATATACACACATGCATGTATCGGTGCTGATACCGAGTATTTGGCCGAGTACTCATACTCGCCCAAATGATCCGGAACTTCCGGTCAAAGGAAGATGCCGAAGGGGAACATGGAGCCAGCTTCCCGTGCAATCAGAAAGCCTGGTGGTGAATAATGACCCGGCTCCCTGATTGTGCGGGAAACCGGCTTCCCAGCCAATCAAGCCGGCCAAACATGGAGTCTGCTTCCCTTTTAACTATTCTAGGTACTATATCAAAGCATTAAACCTTCTCACACCATGGGTTAATCTTCATCCCATGAGATCTCAGCAAAATGTTCATAATGGATGAAAAGGGATATTTTTACTGCAGTTACCATAATCTAACAGGAAATCGATCTAAATCCAACCGGGAGAATAAAACTTAGTAGAAAATGGTTACAGCAGGTTTGCAGGGCTGGGAACACAAGCAAACATTTTTTATACCAAACTTCCCAACAAACCATTACAATTTCACCAGCTCCAAATTAAACTGTAAGCAGTCAGCAAAAGATTAACCCTTTCGCTGCCAAGGATGTACGGCATACGGAGCTACAAAAGTGCTTCTGGCTGGCCAGCTCAGTATGCAAAATTATTAAAAAATAGAAAATGTAAAAAAAAACAAAAAAAACTTACAAAAAAATGTTTAAAAAAAAGCACAACCCCTCCCTCCCCCCACATAACATACACATATTGAGGTGTACGCCATGCGCTGCACTGCGTTGTTAGAACGCATCGCAGTGCATGATTTTTTTAATGTATTTTTTTCTTTAAAAAAAAATTAAATTAACTGTGGCAGCGCACGGCAAAGCTTTGTGACGCATTGCCATGCGTTGTGATCTTTGTGTTGCAATAAATATACGCCTGTATCATTTTATCACAACACAAACACCAACACAGCGTGAAAACAATTTTTTAACATAAGTCGCTTATTTACAGTTTCGAGGAATCTGACAATGCACTGTTGCCCTTCTGTTGTCTTGTACCAGTCTTGCCACTCTCCGTTCTGCCCTAACATTGACTAGTCGCTGACTGCCACAATTCGCACATTCAGACCCAGATTTTCGGCTGACAGTCCAGTCTTTAAACACTTTAACAGCTGCTCTTGAACATTCAATGAATTCTGCTGTTTTTGCTGATACTCGCTCCATGGCTTGAGCGCCAACAATCATCCCACGTTCAAAGGCTATTAAATCACGTTGTTTATCCATATCTTCAGAAAATGATCACTTCTACTGTTCGTGTCAGTCAGTCAAACATGTCAAGCCTTAAAGCTGCGTGCGCACGCTAAATCTCAAAAAAAGCCCATAGGCGACAATTAAAACACTTTTACTGCTCATCAGTTTTATATTATCGCTCATTAATGGCTCTAAAATTATTGCTCTCACTCCCATGTTTGCGCCGATATTTAACATGTGTGGCACAATAGGCGCAATCGTCGTTTTCGCACATAGCCGCACCCGACTCATATCTGCGTATGTATTTGGGGGACTTACAAATTTTTTTTTCTTTTTAAATTTTTGTTAATGCTTTTTGTATGATTCTTTTTATTTTTTTTTACACACAGCTTTATTGCTATTGCATGGGGGAGGGCTAAGAATCCCCCTATGTAATAGCCAATTTGCATGACATGTCCTCTTTATGGAGACATCAGGGGTCTCAAAGACCCCTAATGTCACCTAGGGACCCCCAGAGAAGCTGATGAAGCACAGATCGGCTTCATCAGCTTCTGTAGCTGGAAAGTGACAGTGAATGCAGGAAGTGATGTAATATACATCACTTCCTGCATTTGGGGACTGAGAGGAGATCAAAGGGAGTTCGTGTACTGAACTCCCTTTTAATCTCCTGTCACAGAGCCGTCCCGGCCGGCCGTGTAATTACAACCTCCTCGGGCTCCACTGTCCTCTCGTCGCGGACGAGTGGATTTTTCAAGCCCTGTATATAATTATATCTATCTTATATATATATCTATAGATCTATATATACACACATGCATGTATCGGTGCTGATACCGAGTATTTGGCCGAGTACTCATACTCGCCCAAATGATCCGGAACTTCCGGTCAAAGGAAGATGCCGAAGGGGAACATGGAGCCAGCTTCCCGTGCAATCAGAAAGCCTGGTGGTGAATAATGACCCGGCTCCCTGATTGTGCGGGAAACCGGCTTCCCAGCCAATCAAGCCGGCCAAACATGGAGTCTGCTTCCCTTTTAACTATTCTAGGTACTATATCAAAGCATTAAACCTTCTCACACCATGGGTTAATCTTCATCCCATGAGATCTCAGCAAAATGTTCATAATGGATGAAAAGGGATATTTTTACTGCAGTTACCATAATCTAACAGGAAATCGATCTAAATCCAACCGGGAGAATAAAACTTAGTAGAAAATGGTTACAGCAGGTTTGCAGGGCTGGGAACACAAGCAAACATTTTTTATACCAAACTTCCCAACAAACCATTACAATTTCACCAGCTCCAAATTAAACTGTAAGCAGTCAGCAAAAGATTAACCCTTTCGCTGCCAAGGATGTACGGCATACGGAGCTACAAAAGTGCTTCTGGCTGGCCAGCTCAGTATGCAAAATTATTAAAAAATAGAAAATGTAAAAAAAAACAAAAAAAACTTACAAAAAAATGTGCCTGCTCCTCCTCCTTACTTGTTCTCCCCGCGTCCCTGTGCCGATCGTGGATGTGGGAGGGCGGTGAGCGTGAGGCGGGGAACAGGTGTGGCGTGGGTCCTGGCGGGTCTGAGGTGGGGAGGAGGTACGGCGCACAGCGCGTGTGGAGCCGTGAACAGGGCCAACTAACCAGAAGCCGATTAATCGATGATTGAAAAAGTTGACAACTTTTTCAATAATTGATTATGTCGATTAGTTGTTGCAGCCCTATTTTTATCGGTTTAATATTAATTTGAGAAACATTTGCGCAATTATCGCATGGCCTACAAATTTAGTATCACCATCTTTTTATTCTACCGGGCCTGCGCTTTCAGAAAATATATGGTTTGGGGGGTCTTTTACAAACGCTAGCAACCCAGCAGTTGAAAATCAAATCAATAGGAAAAAATTGCAAAAAAATGCAAAAATGGCTTGGCCAGCTGATTTGAAAAATGTTCCGGAGGGCTTGGCAGCGAAAGGGTTAATCCTTCCCCCGCAGGTACGGTTAGATCTTGGCTATTAAGCAGAGCAACAGGCACCGATGCTATGTGGCAGATAGTTTGAAACTGCTCACACCTTAGTTCCTCCCACCGACCCCTATCTCACTGCTGTGTCTTGTAGTAACAAAGGGTTTAGCAAGAAAAACCAAAGCACTTCAAATTGTCAACAATGGCGCCCAGAGGTCTGCAAGAGATTCAAGATTTAAAGCAGCGGTCTCAAAGTACCAGCATGCGGGCCACTTGTGGCCCGTGAGCCGGTACTATGTGGCCCGCAGCCAAGTGACAAGTCAGGTACGCGGTCACGGAAGAAAGAACGGACTAGTGACTATGTGCAGGGGTAGGTTTTTTATGTGGGGGGGAGGGGGGATGTATTGGGCTACATTCACACATGTATCTTTAGGTGCAATTGGGAATTCCTGCATTAGGAACTTGTTTTTTCCTGCAGCTGAAATGCCTAATCTGGTGTTTACAAGTGGCCGCAGTCACCAATTCAGGATAATGATCAGGTGATAGCAGCTGCATGTAAACACCTGCACACTGCATGCAAAGATATGCGATATTACATTTGCTAACCATAAATTCTGCTCAAGCTGATTGCCCTCTGATCTGCACTTTGAATACCCCCCCCCCCCCCCCCTTTTCTCCAACTTTCCCTTCTCACCTCAACAGGCTGATAGACTATTTCAGCAGGTCCCATCCCAACTATAGACACTGCAGACTGTTGCTTCAGGAATCCGACTCTGCCTCCCCTGCTGCCCTCTCCTAAGGTGGCCTCCACTGGACACACTCACCCAGACCCAGTGGACGGAAAGGAGGTGGAGTGGGAATCCTATCCCCACAAAGCACTTTTTAAGTTCTGCCTTCACCTCCCTCTCTATCCCGGTCCTCTTTTGAAACACACCATATTCGCCTATGCTCTCCAATTTCATTAAGGATTGCTGTTATTTACTGACCCCTGGACTGGTATGTCACTTTCTTGATGACTTCTCTGCCTGGCTACCCTACTTTCTCTCCTCAGAAATACCCACTATCATTCTTGGTGACTTTAACATTCCACTCAATTCCTTAACATAACCTCTTCTTTTGACCTAACACAATGGACACACACACACTCCTACTCACTCTGATGGTAACATACTAGATCTAGTTTTCTCTCACCTATGCAGTCCTTGCAACCTCTCCAACACCCCTTTTCCACTCTCTGACCACAAACTTGTCAGTTTCACACTCACCCTGTCCCCAACCCTGAATCCCCTACAGGGCACACTGTCACCTGGAGAAACCTTCGCCACCTCAATCCTTCTCTTCCCCCCTCTGCTACTGACTACCTCTATGACAAAATCTCACCCCTTTCCTGGCTTCTTCTGACAACAGCTCGCTCTCATCCTTCATTGACACCTTGGCTCCCCGCAGACTTCGACCACGTCAACTACAACCGTGGCAAACTAAAGAAACCAGACATCTAAAAAGACATAGCCGTGCTCTTGAACGACTGGTGGAAAACCTAGACTTCTGCAAGACTTCACCCTGTATAAAGCTGCCCTCCTAAAATATAACTCCTCTTTCCGTGCTGCCAAACAGACTTATTTTGTAACCCTCATTAACACACTCTCATCCAGACCACGTCAACTTTTTCTACTTTTAACTCTCTACTGCGTCCTCCACCACCGCCCACTATCTCAATCACTGCCCAAGGCATTGCCATTCATTTCAAAAACAAAATAGATACAATTTGGGATCAGATCACCACTGTCCAATCAGCTTCCCCAATTAACCTTCCTGGTGGTAATCCCGAGTGTGGCTCGGGGTTAATTTTCTGTACCAAAAGCAGTAACCCCAAGCCACACTCTGGTGTCTTCTGGGTTCCTTCCCTGCGAGCGCCGGCATTGTAGGGGGGCGGAACCGGCGAGAAATTCAGAAGTAAAAAATAGAAAAAAGAAAAACAAATAATCATACCGCCATGGAGGTTAATGTACCAGACCCACCATCACACTTGTTACTTCCCTCTTTTGACCCTGTCACCACAGAGGAAGTTACAAAGCTTTTCTGACACCCACCTCACCACTTGCCCCCTGTACACAGATCCCTCACCACTACTTCGGTCACCCGCTTACTCTATCCTAAACTCTCTTACTCAAATTTTCAATCTTTCCCTCCCTTCTAAAACATGCGCTAGTCACCCCAATACCCAAAAAACCCTCACTGGACCCTACCAACCTCAACAATCTCAGACCAATCTCCTTACTCCCATTCATCTCCAAACTCCTAGAACGCCTTATCTACAGCCGCCACCTCGCTGATAACCTTCTCGACCTCATATAAAGTGTATATAAATCTAAAATTTCCACTAAAATTTGGGTCTCCAAGTACCGGTCCGCGGCCAACTCCGGCCCGCGAGCCAGTACTATGTGTGCCTGACTTGCGGGAGCAGCTCCACGGTCTGCTGATATCTCAATCCGTTTTCTACATGTCTCATCTGAATCTTTTATATTTCCTTTTCTTAAGCTCCAACTCAATGTTTCTCTATTTCAATCTATATCTCTCTGTTTCTCTATCTCTCTAACTCTATATCATGACAGGAGCTGCTTGGCAGGTTTTCCAGCGTGCTCGGAAGACGAAAGTTGTGCGACCTTACGGTAGAAGCGGTCGCATGCTGTCCATACACCTGCCGATTATTGAACGATCGCGGGATCCTATGTAACATGTGCGGCACAATAGGTGCAATCGTCGTTTTCGCACGTATGTGCATCCGACGCATATCTGCATGTGTATGTGGGGAGACTTAAAAAATGTTTTCTTTTCTAATTTTTTTTATGCTTTATTTTTTTTAATGATTCTTTAATTTTTGTATTACTTTATTTTTTTTTGCACACAACTTTATTGCTATTACATGGTGGGCTAAGGAGCCCCCTATGGGATAGCCAATTTACATGACAGGTCCTCTTTATGGAAACATCAGGGGTCTCCAAGACCCCTAATGTCACCTAGGGACCCCCAGAGAAGCTGATGAAGCAGAGATCTGCTTCATCAGCATCTCTAGCTAGAGAGTGACACTGAATGCAGGAAGTGATGTAATATACATCACTTCCTGCGTTCGGGGACTGAGAGGAGATCAAAGGGAGTTCGTATACTGAACTCCCTTTGATCTCCTGTCACAGAGCCGTGCCGGTCACGGCCACATCGGATCTCGGGACCGGCAACGGCAGTGACAGCTGCTAATACAAGCGATCGGGCGTCTCTAGAGACGCTCGATCGCTTGACTGTGTTAAGCTCCCAGCTGGCCGTGTAATTACAGCCGGCTGGGAAGCTGCTCGTCGGGCTCCACCGTCCTCTCGTCACAGACGAGTGGATTTTTCAAGCCCTGTATATTATTATTATATAGTGTGTGTTCTGCTGCCTGGCTACCACAATATGGCACACAGCGGAATATTGGCAGCACTCAACGCGCGCGCACAATGCCCTACGTGTGCGTTTATTAGCATGAAGATAGCGGGGGTTACTATAAATATTTTATTTTTATATATTTTTTACTTTATTTCTTTACTTACAAGCCCCCATGTGATAGGAGGTGACAGGTTGTCTTTATGGGCCCTGCCCTCCAGCACATATCTTCTTTGCAATTTCTGACAGTTGAGACAGGTGGTGCTGTGATTATAGCGCTTCGCACCCGGTGATCACGCAGAGCTCCGCTCCCCGCTCTCAATCCACAACTGTGGTCCCTGGTCCCCCAGAAGAACAAGGACCCCGAAAAACCACGACAGGGGGAGGGCGTACAAGATCGCTGCTCTGTTTGCTACAAGTAATCTGATCAGATCACTTTTATAAAATGTGCAGCGGTTCCCCACTGTACATTTAGCTCTGCTTGCCCGAAGTTGGGCTAAATGTACACAAAAAAAATTCCGCCTGCAGCTGCATGTCTCGGGCAATACGAATTCCCATCTTCTTTTAACAACACTCTGTAAACGTCTGGGAACTGAGGAGACCAGTTGCTGGAGTTTTGGGAGAGAAATGTCCCATTCTTGCCTGATATAGGATTCTAACTGCTCAACAGTCCTGAGTCGTCTTTGTCATATTTTTAGTTTCAAGATGCGCCAAATATTTTCAATTGGAGAAAGGTCTGAACTGCAAGCAGGCCAGGTAAGCACCTGGACTCTTGCTGTGGTCATAGATGCAGTATGGGGTTTAGCATTGTCCTGCTAAAATATGCAAGGACATATTAGACATTGACCTAGACAAAAAGACACTGGATATATCTTTCAGCATTGATCGTGCCTTTACAGATGTGCAAGCTGCCCATTCCATATGCACTAATCGGGTGCGGTATTCCTATCGCCCAACGCCGGGACATATGCTGTGCTCGCCCTTCTGTATTGGAGGGCGGCTCTGTAAAGAGAGCCTGTCTCCTTCAAACCCTATCACATAGGAGCTTGTTAGCCCTTGTGTGATAGAAATAAGGTTAGGTGAGAAAAAATGTAATGATGAATAATGAAATTAAAAAAAACTGCCCCTTCCATCTGCATGCGAATAAACACATAGAGCGTTGTGTTTCTGTGCATGCTGGGTGCTGCCCCCATTCCACCGTGTGCCATATTGTGGTAGTCAGGCAGCAGCGCTCTCTAACACGCATGTGCATTAAAGGGTACATTCACTTTGCCAAGTAATTTGGGAAAGTGGAATTACCCGCTTAAATGTGGCCCCCCTCTCCCCCCGCTCTACTTGCCTTTCAGTCAACGGTCCTTCTCGTCTGCCGGTACGAGTGTACTATCTATACCCAGGGGTGTGGAAATTATTGAAAAAACTACTTGTCCAAGGACTAAAGCGGGGGCTCGATCTACTTGTCCCTCATGACAAACTACTTGTCCTGATACAACATTTTTTTTTTAACCAAAACTGTTTTTAGCAGTGCTAAGAAGAGCTTCTCATTGGTCAGGGCCGTCGGGTGACCGTGTTAACCAACGGGTGCTCGCAATTTGGGACCGAAATTCAGAATACATGGAACAGGTACAGATAGTACACTCGTGGACGGGAAGGACCATTCGCCGAAAGGTAAGTATAGTGGGAGGGAGATTTGTGTGGGTAATTCAATTTTCCCAAATTACTTGGGAAAGTGAATTTACCCTCTAGGGTTGGTGCAGACTTGGGCAATCCCGGGACGCGCGATCGTGTGCGGTTGCATTAATCTGCGTGGCAATCGCTAAAGAAAGGTACATGTACCTTTTTTTCACGACACGCAGTGTTTTCAACCGCAATCGTGTGGGACCGCCCCGGCGGTATTACGGTGGGAAACTGTGCGATCTGCCTGGCGTGACTGGAGTGCCATTAGAAAATAATGGTACTGCCAGCGCGATCGTCGGTGGTGTGCGATTCCGTGACCACCCAACCATCCGCTCAGTTTCGTGAACGATGACCGGACAGTCATGGATTGCACACCACCGCCGATCACTCTGGGAGTGCCATTATTTTCTAATGACACCCCAGTCGTGCTAGGCAGATTGTGTGGATTCCTGCCGCAATACCGCCCTACCTGTGCGGTTACACACGATGGTGGTTGAAAAAAGTGCATTTATTCGCACTTAGATGGTGGGGGCAGCGGGGCTGGTTTTAATTTTTTTCAATTTTTATTTACTTTGGAAACATGTAAACTTTGTTGCCCATCTTTACTTCTGAGACACTTTGACTCTCTCTAATATGCTCTTTTTATACCCAGTCATATTACTGACCTTGTTGCCAATTAACCTAATTAATTGCAAAATGTTCTTCAAACTTTTCCTTGTTAGTACCACTTTGCCAACTTGTTATTACCCTGTCCCAGCTTTTTTGAAACCTGTTGCTGCCATCATTTATAATTTTTTTTTAAATGGTAAATGTTCTCAGTTCAAACGTTGCATATCTTTTCTATTGGGAATAAAACATGGGTTTATGAGATTTGCAAATCATTGCATTCTGTTATGTAGATTTTACAGTGCAGGGGTGTGGAAATTAAAAAAAAACAAAAAAAACAAACTACTTTTGCTTTCGAATCGAGCTGACACTGAATACTAATACCGGTGTTTCCGCTGGCATGGAGCAGGCTTCCCTGGTAATCAGGAATGACCTGATTGACCAGAAAACTGGCTCGATGCTGATTGGCCAGGAAGCCGGCTTTCCTGCCATCAGCAAGGAGCCGGCTTCCTGGCCAATCAGAAAACCAGGAGGCGTGTCATTACTTGCCGCACGGCTTCCTAATTTCACAGGAAGCTGCCTCCATGTTCCCCTACGGCACTGCCAGTCAGAGGAAATTTTCATCTGGCCGTAAGTTCCAATATCGGGGAAGGTATCGGAGCATTTCGGTGGGTATGAGTACTCGCCCAAATACTCGTTATCGGCACTGATGCTAGTATCGCTGCACCCCGAATCAAAGCATATTTGACTGCTAAGTAGCGCTTCTCACTGGTCAGCGCAGTCATCTGACCACGTTGACCAATGAGTGCTTGCAATTTGCGAGCGAAATTCTAAATGCATAGGGGAGGACTGCGCTGGACAGCAGTACGGGGCACAGATAGTACACCCATACTGGCGGAGGGGAGGGATTGTTTGCCGAAAGGCAAGTATAGCCAGGGGGGTGGTGGTTTGGGAGAGACGGGGCCAGATTTAATCCGGTAATTCTTATTTTTCCATATTACCTGGGAAAATGAACTTACCCTTTAATGCACATTGTGTGTGTGTGTGTAAGAGAGAATTCTGGTTACCACCATGGAATGGCGCCTGCAATCTCACAGCACATGCAGAATGTCCTACACGGGCGTTTATTTGCATGCAGATGGAGGGGACAGCAGGGTTTTTTTTAAACTTTTTTTAAATTTTCTTAAAATTTTAATTTATTTACTTTTTCCACTTAATGTTGTTATTCCTATCACATAGGGGATTAATATCCATTATGTCATAGTTTGGAGGTGACAGGTTCTTTTTACCTGCCCTCCAATGCAGAACAGCTGTTCTGTGTAGTTCCTGACAGCCGAGACAGGTGGCGCTGTGATTTCAGCGCCACGGTTTCAGAGAGAGCGCGCATGTTCTTCGTCTGCTCTACAGGCTCTATGGCTGTGCCGTAGTTTTCGGGGTCCCCCAGGAAAGCGGGGGACCCCGAAAACTACGGCGGGGGGGGGGACCACAACAAACGCCGG
>NW_017307660.1:264346-277228 GCF_000935625.1 Nanorana parkeri | reverse complement strand
GCAGAAACGATCGCTGCTGCTCAAATTGGTACAAGTGGTCTGATCAGATCAGTTGTACTACACGAGCGGCGGCGGCTCCACAATGTACATTCATCTCTGCTTGTCCGGAGCTGCGCTAAATGTACATAAAAACTACTCGGCCGGCGCCCGAAACTGCATGTCCCGAGCGTCGGGCGATAGGAATTCCACACCCCTGCAGTGTCCCAACTTTTTGGGAATTTGGGTTGTACAATTGTAAACTAAACCTCTTTTGGGTGTGCCTAAATTTTTAGGGCTTGTTCACACGATGTCCGGATTCTGTCCAGACCAGAACAATTCGCACTAAAAACGCATCCCTATGTGTTTTATGGGCTCCAGTTCTCACCAGCGCAGTCCGTTCTGGACAGAAAAAGTATTGTATGTCACATTTTCTCTGGTCCGGAACGCGCACAAACGTATCAAAACTGCAACGAAAGTGCTCAAATACGGAAACGCACCGCACTGCAGCTAACTGGAAAAAAAAAGTATTCTTGCTCCACTTTTGATGAAGGCTGGAAGTGACCTCAGAGCATAAATCTGCATACTCCCCCCCACCACCAAAAAAAAGAAACTGGAACGCGTCAAACGCGCTGCATGAATTACACAGCGTCTGCAGATCTGGACCAGAAAATGGTGTGAACAAGCCCTTTAAGGAGATTTATAAATCATCTGCTTAGCTATATGCTAGGAAAATGAACAGCATTCCTGCCACTAGATGAAGCTGAGGAGCATTGAAAACTCCTATACTCTTTGGCTTCACCTAATTGTGAGAATGCCGTGTCAATGGCATTCACCCAACATATGGCATTTATAAATCATCCTCTTATTTGTCTGACGAAAACAGGAACACGCACTTCATAATTTGTCTTCCAGACTGGAAGCAAGGGGAAGTCTGTCCAATGAGGAAAGGTCTTTAAAAATGTGACATTGTTTATTACACCTCAGCATTCTATGCAGGAAGAAAATAGGTTTGGATGGTGGTGGTGGTTTAATATAAGTCTTATTTATTTTGGTTTATGGAACTAAATAGCTCTATTTTATGGACACTGGTGGAAGAGCTTATGGATTGAATGCTTAATTTGCACTCTGCAAATTGAATTTTGTTTTTAATTTTAATTTTATTTTTTGACAAGTCACAGCAAGCTTTTTTTTTTTTGACCACAGAGCTTGTGGTCAAAAAAAAAAAATCAATAATATTTTTGTGATACTGCGATACTTTGACATCGTACACTGAGCATCAGAGTAATATAGCAGGTTGTTGTATAGGAGATATGATTGTCTTGGCTGGCTCAGGTGCCTCCACTCTGTTGACCAAAAATTAAGCAGTTTGCAGGGGAAAAAAAAAAACTTCTTTAAAACATGGAGGCTTGCTTTTGCTTTAAAGTGACACTAAACTTGAGTTAAATTTTAAAAATGCATTCAAGTACCTTGACTATTAACAAAAATGTATCGCTCAGCTGTATATCCTCTGGATTGGTGCTGACACAGTCCTTCCTTCTGGAGAAGGGCTACTTTTGTTCCCCATGGTCCCTGTGTGTTGTAAAGTAGCCACCGCTCCAAGCTCACTCCCGTGATAAATTATCTTGTGTACTAATCTGTCTCAAGATTGTAGTCCACAATGGTATGCATAAATAAGCTACATTTTTGTTAATGGGGTACTTGAATGTTATGGGATGTCCTTTGCATCAACGCACTAGAGAATTTTTTGATGACCGCAAAGCTTGAAGAATTAAGTTGTGGTTTTTTTTTGGTGTCCCCGTGAGAGAGACAGAGGCTCTTTAAGTTTGTGTTTTCTGGCAAGGGGAGGAGCCTCTCTCACCAGACTGTCCTGAGAGACTTTTTAGTGGCAAGTCTAACACCATTTTTCTACAATGGGACCTTATGATGTTGATGTATTGACCAGATTTTCTGTCCATTTTAGTATCCAGATGCTTTAAAAACAAATATTTCTGGGTGATCTCACTTTGCCCTATAAAAGCATTTGTACTGCCTGTTTTTGTGATTTCACATACCTCCACCATTCTGCATATCCTTTATTCTATCCTGATTGATATATTCCATTTACTTTTACTTGTGCCTTCTCTGAGCAGCTTTATGCAGATTCATTGCCATCTAGCAGGCTATAGACAAACAGGGTAATTCACAAAAAGGTAAAGCATTTAGAGAAGGCATGAGAAGTGAACAATCTAGGCCAAAATAGTTGATTTGGAAAAATGTCTCCATTTCACTTTCCATTTCAGCTATGTTGTCCTAGATTGTGACTTCTCCTGCCTTCTTCAAACGCTTCACTCTTTTATGTGAACTACGCTGAATGATTTGACACAAGGAGGTACAGCAGTGCAATGTGTCTGGGTATTTTTAAATGGTCTGAACAGAATTAAAAATGTTATATATTTAACTGCTTAGCTGTCTGGCATTCATCCTCACTTGCAACTCTGATGTCAATTCATTACAAATGAGGAAAAGGGGTTGTTTGCATTCTGCTAGGTGACTGTAGCTCATTGCTGCCACTCCAGACAAACTTTTTGGCCAAGTTGGGAACGGTAATAAGGTTTGCATCCTTGCTGTGTAGATTTTTCCCCTCACGTTTTTTGGCAATCTTACAGAAATCTTACTGAAGCAGTGGGGTGGAGGCGCACAGGAAGTGACATCGGGCATCACTCCCGAAAGTGACATCGGGCGGACTGGGTTGGAAGGTCGGACGGGAAGTGACGTCAGACGCGAACGAACTTCCGGTCCGGCCGCAGAAACGCGCTCAGCCACGCTACAAAACCGGAGCCAGATGAGGGGGCAGCTAACTGGCAGAAGCCTTGTGGCACACCAGCAAGAAGGGGAGCAGCTGGAGTGAGGACTGAGCATGCGGATCTTCCTTCCGGTCAGCGACCATACCCGCAGATCCTGCAACAATAGCTGCATCCACCGATCTGGGGGATACCTCTGCAGCCAGCTCCAAGGTAGGCGAGTGCATTGGCACTCTTACTACGTATCCTTGGTGGTGGGGTAAGGGTACCCCTGAGAAAAGCTGCACTTTCCTCCTCGGCTCAAGAGAAGATTTCCCTTTAACGAGGAGGACTGTGGAGTTTGGGGAAAAATGCCCCAAATTGGATGCCTCGCTCTCCAAGATCTAAAAAAAAACCCGACATATCCTTTGAGGACATGGATGCTTTAAAAGATCTGATGGATAAGAAAGCTGATTCACTGCTTAAAAAGGCCTGGGAGGCAGCAGGGTTCAAACCACCACTGGCCACAACCTGTGTGGCCAGGACTCTGGACATTTGGCTGGCCCAGCTCCACTCTCTCTTGGAGTCGGAAGCCGACGCTGCGCTCATCTCGGAGTCCTTTCAATCTCTCTCCAAGGCAGTGGCGTATATCGCGGAACGCCTCCGTTGAGGCCATTAAGTTTTCTGCCCGCGCCTCAGCCTTGGTCAATTTGGCTCGTAGAGCCCTGTGGCTGAAAACCTGGTCCATTGATTTTGCGTCCAAAAACAAACTTTGCGGGGTGCCTTTCAAAGGCGAGTTGCTGTTCGGCCAGGAACTAGAAGCTGTACTGGACCAGTCAGACAAAAAGAAAGGGTTTCCCACTGCAAATAAGCAGCCCTGGAAACCATTCCAGGGCCAGCGCTCCCAACCCCATAAGAGAGGGGAAAAAGGGACCAAGGTAAGAAGTGGGCCTTCAAGAAGGGGAAGGGAAAGAGCGGGTTTCTTTTTTGCCCAGCCCCAAACTAAACCACAATGACGGCCCAGTCCTGGTGGGAGGACGACTCGGGGTTCCTCCCTCAGTGGCAAGAGGTAACAGCCAACGGTTTCATTCTGAACCTGCCGCAATGCGGTTACAGAATAGAGCTGTTGAAACCGGCCCCTGCAATTTTTCTCTTATCACGCATCTTATAAAAAGCCCAGACCATGGTCCTGGCCTTACAGAACCTGTTGGATCAGAGAGTAATCTGCCCAGTGCCAGGGGACGAACAAGGCAGAAGGTGTTACTCCCACCTTTTTTTGAGGAGAAAACCCACAGAGAAAGTCGGGTTGATTCTCAACTTAAAGCCACTGAACAAAGTGGTTTGATACAAACGATTCAGAATGGAATCAATCTACTCGGTAAGGAACCTTTTAGCCACGATAGATTTAAGGGACGCTTACCTCCATATCCCAATCAGGGACCAATCGCAGAAGCTCCTGAGGTTTGCTATCTTGGGCCCCCAAGGAATCGTGCACTACCAGTGCAGAGCACTCCCTTTTGGCCTCTCATCTGCACCCAGAATTTTTACAAAAGTTCTGGCAGAGGCTCTGGTGCCTCTTGAGACATCTGGGGATAGAGGTCATTCCATATTTGGACACCCTGCTTTTCTTCAGTCACTCTCAGGAGTCCTTGTAAAGGAACCTGAGCCTGGCCACCGACCACTTGCAGAAGTTGGGTTGGCTGATCAACAGGGCTTGAAAAATGTTAGGTTGTCTCACCACTCAGTCAAAAATGTCACCAGTCAGCATGACCGGACTATCGGCCTTGCAATTTATGTTAACATTTTTCGGGGACATATAGCGCTTTCTTTTGGAGGTATATAATCACCTCGGGGGTTATTTTTTTTACTATATAAGGAAAAAAGTACCGTAAATGTAAAAGAAAAAAAAAAGTTTCCCTACACTGTTATAAAACATTTATACCCATATTTTTGGTAAAACATAAAAGTTGGGGTCACGTCGGGTAAATAGACACAAAACATGTCAAGCCTTAAAATTGCGTGCGCTCGCAAAATCGCAAAAAACGCCCATAGGCGACGCTTAAAATACTTACTGCTCATCAGTTTAGTGTTATCGGTGATTGATGGCCCTAAAATTATTGCTCTCACTCCGACGTTTGCGGTGATATGTAACCTGTGCGGCACAATAGGCGCAATCGGCGTTTTCGCACGTAGGCGCACCTGATGCATATCTGAGTGTGTATGTGGTGGGCGGGGACTTAAAAAAATTGACAACTTTTTGTGACACACAACTTTATTGCTATTACATCGGGGGCTAAGAAGCCCCCGATATAATAGCCAATTTGCATGACAGGTCCTCTTTATGGAGACTTCAGGAGTCTCCAGGACCCCTAATGTCACCTATGGACCCCCAGAGAAGCTGATGAAGCAGAGATCTGCTTCATCAGCTTCTGTAGCTGGAGAGTGACACTGAATGCAGGAAGTGATGTAATATACATCACTTCCTGCATTCGGGGACTGAGAGGAGATCAAAAGGAGTTTGTATACTGAACTCCCTTTGATCTCCTGTCACAGAGCCGTGCCGGTCCCGGCCGCATCGGGCACAGCGGATCTCGGGACCGGCAACGGCAGTGACCGCTGCTAATACAAGCGATCGAGTGTCTCTAGAGACGCTCGATCGATTGAATGTAAAGTGGCCGGTCGTGTAATTACAACGGCCGGCCGGGAAGCTGCTCTTCCGGCTCCACTGTCCTCTCGTCGTGGACGAGTGGATTTTTCAAGCCCTGCTGATCAATCTGGAAAAGTCCCAAACTCAACCCACTTGTTTCATTACCTACCTGGGGTACCAGATGGATACCTCCACTATCCCGTCTTTTTCTTCCGGAGGACCAATGGGGGAAGATTGCAGAGCAGACATTGTCACTGTATCTCAAGAGGTATCCTTCAGGGGCATAATGCGCCTGTTAGGTCTAATGACCTCGGCAATTCCTGCGGTCACCTGGGCCCAGCTTCACTCAAGGACGCTCCAGTTGTTTTTTACAGCAGTGGGGCGGTGACAGAGAGGAACTGGGCAAGCAAGTCCAAATCCCAGGGCGTGTAAAAGCATCCCTCAACTGGTGGTTGGAACCAGGGAACTTATCCACAGGCAGACTCTGGAGTGTGCCAAAGCAGGTAACGCTCACCACAGACGCCAGTGGCTGGGGCGCCCACTGCCAAGAGGACTTGACTCGGAGTCTGGAGCCACGCTTGGAGCCAGAAATCCTCAAGCTTGAGACAACTCAAGGCAATAGAACTAGCTCTGCTACACTTCGTGGCGGCAGTTCGAGGCTCCCATGTGTCAGTCCACAGACAACTCCACAGCCGTTGCCTACATAAACAGGCAGGGAGGCACAAGATCCCGCTCCCTGAAGACCCTAGCGGAGAGTATTCTGCTATGGGCGGAGGACAACCTTCTGTCCCTCACGGCAGTACACCTCAAGGGAACCTTGAATTCTCTAGCCGACTTCCTCAGCAGGCGACGGATTCTTCCATCAGAATGGTCGCTGAACGAGCAGACCTTTCGCTCGCTGTCGGAGTAATGGGGAATCCCGGAGATGGACCTCTTCGCATCCAGGGAAAACAGGAAGGTGGACAAATTATTTCCCCTTTGTCCAGGGGACGGAGCCCTGGGGGTAATTGCAGAAACGTCACCAGCACACCAAATCCTTATAGGATCAAAGTTCGTAGATTTTATTGCAAACTCATGTCAGTTACACAAGTGCTTTCGGGGCCACACAGGGTCCCTTCATCAGGCATAGCAATGAGGGGCCCTATGCCTGATGAAGGGACCCTGTGTGGCCCCGAAAGCGCTTGTGTAACTGACATGAGTTTGCAATAAAATCTACGAACTTTGATCCTATAAGGATTTGGTGTGCTGGTGACGTTTCTGCAATTATCTGTATTTGGCGGCGCCATCCGCAGTCATTCCGAGCACCCCTCCCCGATCACTGGGTCATACCGGTAAGGAGTGCAACTAGCCTTTTCTTTTTTCTTGGAGCCCTGGGGCTAGACGCCTTTGTCCACCCCTGTACTTTTCCTCTGACATATGCCTTTCCCCCTGTCAGGCTGATACCCTCAATCTTATTGCACCTAGGTGGCCGAGAAAACCTTGGTTCGCAACGCTGCAGAACTTCAGTGTCGAACCCCCACGGATCCAACTGGTATTTCCAGACTTGCTGTCCCAGGGCCCCGCTCGGCACCCACACCCAGAAAACCTCAACCTGACCGCCTGGTTTCTGAGAGGGAGATACTGCTAACCAAGGGTCTCTCGGACAGGGTGGTGTCCACTTTGCTCACCAGCAGGAAGCCAACCACCTCTGCGATTTATAACAAAGTCTGGAGAACCTACCTTCCTGGATTCTGCTTAACGATATGGCAGGGTCACCAACTGTCGTGACAGCCCTGGAATTCTTGCAAAAAGGAGCAAATATGGGGTTATCATGCAGTACACTAAAAGTACAAATTTCTGCTCTGTTTGTATACTTGGAAACCAAGCTGGCAGAAGAGCCCCTGGTTAAAAGATTTTTAAGGGCCACTGCCCGAAACAGACCTCCAACTACAGTGAGCTTTCCCACGTGGGACCTGTCGGTGGTTCTCGGGAGCTTCCTCGAACCCCCCTTTGAGCCTATTGCACTTTCCCCCCTTAAATTACTTACTGTGAAAGTGACGCTGCTGTTAGCCATCGTGTCAGCCAGAAGGGTGAGCGAAATACATGCGTTTTCTATGGCGAAACCATACTGTATTATACTGGACGATAAGATCATCCTCAAACCCGATCCAGGGTTATTACCGAAAGTGGCTTCAACGTTTCACCGCACGCAGGAGGTGATAATTCCTTCATTCCACCCTAACCCGGTTACCAAGGAAGAAGAAAAGCTGCAAGGTATTGATGTCAGAAGATGCATCCTGGAGTATCTGGACAAATCCAGTCCCTGGAGAAGGTCCAATAATCTGTTGGTCCTCTTTTCAGGATCTAGACAAGGCCTAAGGGCGTCTAAGAGCACTATCGCCAGGTGGATCAGACTGGCTATATCAGAGGCCTATAACATCCAAGGCTTGGCTCCTCCGCAGAACGTGACCGCACACTCTACGAGAGCTTGGGCTTCTTTAGCGGCTGAAAGGGCAGGGGCAACCCCAGCTCAAATCTGTAGAGCAGCTTCTTGGTCCAGCTTCCATACGTTTGTCAAGCACTACCTCATGGATGTGTTTGCCACTGAAGCGCAGGAGTTCGATAGAAAGGTCCTGCAAGCAGTTAGCCCACCCTAAAACCATGCAAGTATGGGTTCTTGCCTATTCTCTCAGATGCTGTCCTGGAAGATTACTTGGGAAAAACCTGAGTTAGGTACCTGGTAACTTTTGGTTTCCAGGAATCTTCCAGGACAGCATGGTTCCCCCCTGGGAATGTAAGTATGTTTACCTATGCTTATGGGTGTCCTTCGGTTCTAATATATTACCTGAGGCATGCCAGCACTAGGCGCCTTTTTATTTAGTGTGCATGATGTGTTTCCTGTTTCAGGTGGTAGGAGACTATCTCTCAGATGCTGTCCTGGAAGATTCCTGGAAAACGAGTTACCAGGTACCTACCGCAGTCTTTTTTTTATTTTTATTTTATTTTTATTGAGTACGAGTTACCAATATTTATATTTCGGTACTTGCCGATACAGAGTACCGGTACATACTCTAGCATGGAGCTGACTTCCCGGGCAATCGGGAAACCTGGCACCGTGTCGTTACCCGCTGCCTGGCTTCTTGATTGGCTGGGAAGCCGGCTTCCTGGCCGATCAGCATCGGGACAGCCAAAGAGCATGCCGCCCGGCTTCCTGATTGGCCAGGAAGCCTTTTTCCCTTATGGCACTGCCGATCAGGGAATCTCCCTCTGACTGCACCTTCTGGTATCTGGGAAGGTATCGGAACATTTAGGAGAGTACTTGCCCAAATACTCAGTATCAGTACTGATCGTATCGGTGCATTCCTAATGGACAGTGATGACACACAACGCGCACAACTTTTTTCCTTTTGCCTTGTTATCATAGGAATACACAATTTTATGGTACGTTTCCCAGTGGAACCACAGATTGCAGTAAAAACCTGACAAATTCTAACTTCACCATTTTAAAGCTGTGAAAAAGAAAAAAGGAAATTTTCTTGGTATGTTTGGCTGTGAATACCGATTTTTTTTTTTTTTTTTTTTTTTTTTTTTTGTTTTTTTTTTTTGGATTTGTGTTTTGATCATTGAATTGTGTAAGAGAATGGGCTCGTACATGAGCCTATATCAAGAACATCAATAACTGAAATGGTGCTTTTTAAATGTACTCATTTGTTGAAAACAAGAAAACAAGCTTCTAAATGTCTGTCAAAACCTATTTTTTTTGCTTTGGTCTTTATATACCTCAAATTTTCTCTTCCTGTCACACCAGGCTTCCAGGTATACAGTTGGGCTCCATTCACACAGGAGTGGTAATACGTGGGGAGCAGCTCTAAACAGAAGAACAAAATTCGGTTCCTGAACCGTGCCGCCCGCAAAATAGTCCAATCGCGATTTATTTTTTGGGGGCGGATTTCGCACGTTCGCGGCTATATAATAGCCACAAACGAGCTAAATCCATGCAGGTGCAAGATTTTAGGGCTTGTGCCACACCAAATGCGGACCAGATCTGCATGAGCTTCTGCGCATGCAGTGCAGTGTGTTTTGCCACGTTCCGGGCCGTTGTAAAATAAAAATTAAGCCCAATATGAGTTTGGTGCGTTCCAGGGTGTTTGCATGCACTTTTGATGCGTTCCATAGCCGATTGTATACAGTCACTGTGTCAAGACATGAAAATGCGAAACTGGTCGCTCTAATGCCATTTGTGAGCAGGGAGAACAAGAAAAGGAAAAGGGATTGAGTTCCGACATCATACATGGAAACATAGCTAAATGCAAAGATATTCCACTGAGGAATAGACATAGCCATCATGTAATAATGAAAAGTGCCAATTAGTCATTAGAGTGACAACAGTGTCCTGAGCGATTAAGTGGGGTATATCAAGGCTAAGGGGCATCCAGAAGGTATCCAGGGAATTGTTTATAGGAGGTCCATGGTTGCCAGGTAGCTTCATATTTTGCGTAAGTATCCTTTTATGGACGTCAATTCTTCCATCAGTCTATAGTATTCAACTCTGGCGAACCATTCTCCCACAGTTGGAATGGTAGTTTTATTCCAGTGTATAGGAATCAGGGCCTTGGCAGCATTCAGAATAAATCAGTAATGAAGTGGTAGAATCAGTGATCGTTTTTAGACCGACATCGGGAGAGTCAGTAGTGTGGAGGAGGCAGAACAGCGGATCCATGGGTATTGATATAGAGGTGATCTTTTCAATGAGGCCAACCACCTGAGACTAATAAAGTTGAAGTTTGGGGCAAGACCACCACAGTGTATGTAGGTGCCAGTGACATTGCATCCTCTCCAACAGTTGTTCAACTTGGAAGGATGCATCTTGTGTAAGCGCTCAGGAGTATAGTACCACTGTGCCAGAAATCGAAATGTGTCCGTCACCAAGGTGCTGATAGAAGAAGTGGAGTTGATGCAAAGTAGTTTTTGTTTTTGCGGGTCAGTCCAGGTTATCTGGAGCTCTTGTTCCCATTGTGTTTGATACGGTCGGAAGGAGTGATGTTGATTATCGACTAAATTTGAGAGATCCATGTCACGGGGGTTCTGAGAGGGTGAACAGGCGTTCCATTAGTGTTAGGTCTGTGATGGTTCATAACGGTTTCGGGTGCAACTACCTACTGCCTGTAGGTAGTCCCAGTCAACTCTATCGAACGCTTTTCTGGCGTCGGTAGACAGGAGCAATGTGTGATTTGGGGAGGAGGAAACGTAGTGTATGAGGGAGATTGCTCTCAGAGTGCTATCTTTTAGCCTACATGCCAGGGATGAAACCCGTTTGATCAGGTAGAACTAGCTGGGGCATCAGAAGGTTAAGTCTGTATGCAAGGACTTTAGCATAGAGCTAAAGTCTGTGTTAAGGTGTGAAATGGGCCTATAGCTGCCGCAGGTGGTCGGGTCTTTGCCCGGTTTAGGGCAAAGCATGGAGGGTGGATTGGAGTGGGGGGGATCCAATGAAAAAGGAGGTGAAGTAGTTACGTAGGTGGGGGAGCAGGAGATGTTGGAATGTTTTATAATATTTTAGGGTATATCCATCAGGGCCTGGACTTTTCCTGGTAGCCATAGAGGTGATAACCTGTTGGATTTACACGTCACTGATGGGTGATTCCAGTGTTTCCAATTGAGGTGGGGAAGGGCTTTAATGGTAGATGGTTCCGAAAGCGGTTTAAGCGTTGTTCTTTTGCTTGGGGAGTGAGAGCAGGTCCCACATAGGGAGAGAGCATAGGGAAGAGTAGAAATCCTGAAAGACGTTAGACATAGCTGAAGAGGTATGTACCATAACGTCCTGCTTGGATTTTATCTTGGCGATGAAGTTTGCTCGTTCGTCAATGCGTCTCCCCTGCGGGTCCCCCCTAGCTTTAGTCAGAGCCATGAGAGCAGAGGCTGTCGTTTGTGGATACTTTCAAGTGCAAAGACCCCCCGCCAAGAGGTCAGCTATCCTAGAAGTGTGTTTTTTTTGCGTGAGCCGTGGGAGATAAGGGAGCCCCGAATTGTGGCTTTATGAGCCTCCCAGATGATGCCCGGTGACGCATCAGAATTATAAGCAAAGTAGTAGGCGAGATCTTTTGTAAGTGCGGATATGACAGTGGCATCCGTGAAGAGAGATTCATTTAATCTCCAGGTAGGGGGGGATCGGATTTCACCTGAGAGCTTTAGGAAGGCAGTCACCGGAGCATGATCCGAGAGGGTGGAGGAAAAGATAGATGTATTGTGTAAAATATTTAGATTGTGATGGTCTATGAAAATGTAGTCTATCCTTGTGTTATGCACGGGAGAGTAGACCGTATAGTCCCGGTCTCGAGGATGAAGTATCCTCCAGACGTCTACTAACTGCATTTGATGTAGGAGTGATTTAAGATATTTGAGGTGTTTAAAGGCAATGTGGGATCGGCCTGAAGATTAGTCTAGGGAGGGCTCTAGATGGAGATTAAAATCTCCCGCTAGCATTACCGTGCCTTCCTGGAATTCCGATAGGCGTAGTGTCTCACACAGGAGACACTGTTCCCTGCCCCCCCCCCACACATAAAATAAGAAGCCCCCCTGTTCCCTGCCCCCTCACACATAAAATAAGAAGCCCCCCTACTCTATATGTATTACATATAGAGTATATACTGCTAATACATTGCAGACGTCGGCGGCGCTGAGAGGCTGAGCGGAGGAGTGTCTCTGCTGTGGGCGGAGCTACAGGCGGAGTCCTCTGGGCAGTCGCCGGCCAACTACATTAGACCCCACCTGGAGCTCCGCCCACAGCAGTGACACTCCTCCAGCCTGCCCAGTGGACCCCAACCCCAGCCACCAGGGAAGGTTAAAAAAGAAACAGCGCAAGCTTCGGCGCTAGGCATCAGGGCATTTTTACAAGTAATTAGTGTAATTAGGGATTCCTGCAACAGGAACGTGCATTTTCTTGCAGCAGGAATTACTATTCTGGCGTTTACAAGCGGCAGCTGTCACTCATTCAAGTTAATGATCAGGTGACAGCTGCTGCATGTAAACGACTTGCACACCGCATGTAATGGTATGTGATATTACATATGGTTAGGAATCACTCTCCCTAAACGCATCAATTGTGCATCCAGGGAGAGTATTTTCTAACCGCTTGTAATCATATTACATGCGTTGTGCAGGCGTTTACATGGAGCTCCTCACTTTACGTTTGCCTGAAGAAGGAACCACTTAGTTCTGAAACATCGCTATGATTGTGGCACTACTATAGTCATAAGGGCTTGTTCACACATGTCTGGATTCTGTCCTGACCAGATCCGTTCGCTCCTGCACTAAAAATGCATCCCAATGTATCCCCACGGCTTTAACCACTTCCGCTGAACGCTGAAAGACCGCCGGACGGGAGTCTCCTGGATGTGGGTGGGCGTCCTTTGTGCTAGGGGGCGCGCAGGATCGGGAAACCGACAGGATTTTAAACGGCTAGCGATGGCCGTTTACATACAAGCGGTTCGGCGTCTGTAAACATGTCCGATCGCTTGT
>NW_017307660.1:227395-264231 GCF_000935625.1 Nanorana parkeri | reverse complement strand
ACGCCTTGTGTAGTCAAACTCCCCCCCCCCCCCCCCTCTACCTCTTCTCGCCGTCACCGCAATCCTGGGCGTCATCTATCCCGGGGGATGTGGCGGCTCTATGCACTGAGAACGGAGGGAGTTCAGTACAGATCTCCCTCCGCTTTCTGAGTGCAGGAAGTTATGTATGTTACATCACTTTGGCATTCCCCTGTCACTCTCCGGTACAGAAACCGGAGAGAAGCTGATGAAGCACATCTGTCTCCATAAAGGGGACCTGTCACTGTAATTGGTTATTACATAGGGAACTTCTTGGCACCCTATGTGATAACAATAAAGTTAAGTGTAAAAAAAAAAAAAAAGTTAAAAAATAAATTGCTCACAAAATAAATAAAATTTACACACACAAAAAAAACCCACAAACGTTTTTTTAAAGTTCCCCCAGCCCCACATAGATGAGCAAAAATGCGTTAGGTGTGCCCACACGTAAAAACGACGATTGCGCCAATTACGCCGCACATGTTGCATATTGCCGTGGACGTCTGAGTGAGAACAATAATTTTAGGGCCATCAATCACTGATAACACTAAATTTTGGCTGATGTTTTTTGTGATTTCGCAGGCGTGCACAATTTTAAGGCTTGACATGTTTGGTGTCTATTAACCCGATGTGACCCCACCTTTTATATTTTACCCAAAAATTGGGTAAAAATAAATGTTTCGTAAAATAATGAAGGGAAAACCGTTTTTTTTAAAAAAAAATATTTTTTGTTATATAGTAAAAAATAAAAACCCCAGTGGTTATTAAATACTACCAAAAGAAAGCTCTATCTGTCCCCAAAAAATGGTATAAAATTTGTTGCAGTACAGCGTTGCATGACGCAATAAACGTCAGTTGAAGTACCGCAGCGCTGAATACTGAAAAATGTCCTGGACAGGAAGGGGGTGTAAACACCCCGGTCAGCAAGTGGTTTTTAAAAAAAAACTGTCAGCGTCCGGACCGCGGTAAAAACGCACTGCATGCAGATCACCGCGTCTGCAGATCCTGACCGGAAAATCGCGTCAACAAGCCCTTAAAGGAATTGACTTGGTATGAAATTGGAGTACCTTTTTGCAGGGAGGAGGCTGTGAGGAGGCTCGATCCCTGGTGCTCTAGTGGGTGATTTAGGTCTGCTGCAGAACTGAGCTCCAGCTGAAAGGATCTGAGTTCCGGCGGTGACGGGAGCAGCTCTGCGGTCTGCATTCGACAGAGATGCAGGCCGTATAGCTGCTCCTGCAAGGCAGGTACGTGGTCTGTGACCGCGCACCTGACTTGTCTGCGGGCTACATAGTACCGGATCGCGGGCCGCAATTGGCCTGCAGGCCGGTACTTTGAGACCACTGGTTTAAAGGCTCCACTCATCTCTGGATGAATGGAGTCGGAATGAACACAGACATAAGCTTGCAGACTGAAGTACTTCTGTGAATTTTTTGACCAACTTCAATGCTTGTGCCCACTAGTCTTTATGCTCACAGATGCATAAAGCCGACCAATGATACAGCAAAGAAATAGCTACAGGGGTGTGGACATTTTTTTAAAAACTACTTGTCCAAGGACTAAAGCGGGGCCCGATCTACTTGTCCCTCATGACAATCTACTTGTCCTGATACAAAAAAATTATTTTACCCAAAACCGTATTTAGCAGTGCCAAGAAGAGCTTCTCATTGGTTAGTGGCGTCAGGTGACCGTGCTGACCTAGTGCTTGCAATTTGCGAGCGAAATTCAGAATACATGGCACAGTTACAGATTAATACACGCACCATGCAGTATTTTCAACCGTGATTGTGCCTGATTGCACGGGCGGTATTGCGCCGGGAAACCGTGCAATCTGCCAGGCGTGACTGGGGTGCCATTAGACAATAATGGCACTGCCATCGCGATCGGCAGTGGTGTGTGATTCTGTGACCGCTAGGCCATCTACACGATTTAGTGCACGATTGCCATGCGGTAACGGATCGCCCACAATACCCCATGCATGCAGATGGTGGGTGCAGCAGAGTTTTTTAATTTAATTTTACTTTTTTTTTTTTTACTTTGTAATATTGGTTATTTTTTATCATTTATTTTTTTACATTAGACCCCCCCCCCCCCCCATTTTTATGTATTTACATTTCTAATTTGTCATTTTTATTTTATTTTTTACTGTGTGAAAGCATTTGGAGGTGGCAGGTTCTCTTTATTGACCCGGTCACCTCCAACACAGGAGTTCTAGCACAGCACTGTGCTCGTTCTCCTGTGACAGGAAGGCTGCATTCCGTATCACTGCACACACGTAGCAGAGAAGCGTTCTCTGCTCCGTGCTGTAACCTAATCTAATTTGCCTGGTCCCAGGTCCTCCACAAGAGGGGGGGA
This sequence comes from Nanorana parkeri, assembly GCF_000935625.1. Lineage (NCBI taxonomy): Eukaryota > Metazoa > Chordata > Amphibia > Anura > Dicroglossidae > Nanorana > Nanorana parkeri. Next base: position 261,861 of record NW_017307660.1, on the reverse strand, counting down.
CCCCGAAGACCATGGCAGAAAAGAAGCCAGCATGCAGCCGGGAGAGGTACATGGCTGGCCGCCGGAGATAGATAGATGGAGGAGAGGGGAGCGAGGTGAGGGCAGTGAGATTCTGGCTCGTTGCAAGTGATTTTGGACGGCTGGACGCCTCCCACACTACATTTAGCCGTGCTGTTTGCCCACAGCCGGGTTAAATGTAGGGGGAAAAAACTACACGCCGACGTCCGAAACTGCCTGTCCCGGGCTTTGGGCGATAGGAATTCCACACCCCTGCGCTACCTAAAGGGTAGCGCACATTAGAGATAGAAGAACGGCAGATTGAGTTGAACTGCTGTAGGTGAAAGGGCTTCTGCTGCAAACTTTGAGGATGGCTACTTCTCAGTGCCTCCTGCTGCAGAGGTCAGTTGTTATAAAGCTTATTTACTGATATGTAAATATTTGACGGTCTATAGCCTGCTCTGTGCATATATTTATGTTTGTATGTGATATGTATTGCTTTCTTAAGCCTTTGTGTCGGATGACTTTATGAACAAAATTTCACTGGTGGGTTAAAAAGAAAATCCCATATTTGGGTTTTTATTCGTTTTCAGTCACCAAATGCATTTAAACCTTTTTTCAGGAACAGTAGTTCCATTCTAACCACTTGTTCTTTTTCCTTCAGGCTCCCGTGCTGCTCGGAAGCGAAAGACCTCTCCAGAGCCAGAAGGAGAAGGTGGTTCTGTTAAGATAAATGGTGAAGGACAGTCATGGTTGCCAGGAGTGGATGGTCTTAAGATTTCTACAATGACAGGTTCGACAGGTTCTTCATTTATATCCCCACCTGCAACGGTTTCTCCTCATTCCAACCGCACCACACCACCTGAAGCTGCACAAAATGGCCAGTCTCCAATGGCTGCTTTAATACTGGTGGCTGATAATGCTGGTGGCAGCCATGCCTCTAAAGATGCAAACCAGGTTCACTCTACAACTAGGAGAAACAGTAACAGTCCACCCTCACCTTCCTCTATGAACCAAAGAAGAATGGCTCCAAGGGAAGTTCCAAGCCAACTGCCTGGTGGTGGAACATCATCCCATACAGGAATGGAACCGGTTCACCCCCAAAGCATTCCTGATTCTTCCATACCAAACAGTATACCACTGTGTTGCACTCTATGCCATGAGCGTCTTGAGGACACACATTTTGTGCAGTGCCCTTCAGTACCTTCTCACAAATTTTGCTTTCCTTGTTCAAGGCAAAGTATTAAACAACAAGGATCATCAGGTGAAGTGTATTGCCCAAGTGGGGAAAAATGTCCCCTGGTGGGATCAAATGTACCATGGGCATTTATGCAGGGAGAAATTGCAACGATTCTTGCTGGAGATGTCAAAGTGAAAAAGGAGAGAGACTCTTGACTTAATTATTTTTAATTTTGTTTGTTTTTTTTTGCTTTATAGCCACCATAATCTTACTAAACTTCTTACAGTGTGTGTGTGTGTGTGATATGTAGGAAATATATATTTACACACAACGTGTAGACTGCTTAAACATGGCTGTATACTTCTTAATTTCTGAATACATTTTTGTTAAATTTTTGTTCCTTTCCTGAAAACAAAGGTATGTATTGATCAGAAAGGTCTTCTTGTTATATTTGCAAGTGTTTGTTCTTATACAGTGACAGTTACTGTTCAGTGTAGGCTGTGACTTGAGATGCTTTTTAGAGCACTTGGAAAAACAGATATGCTTTTAGCTGTATTTGTATGCACTTGTTAAAATGCCAAATACATTTTATGACATTGTAAATTGTCTCTGGTTACTCATTTTCTTTGAGATTACGCTTTTTTTTAATTGTAAAATTTATTGATGTAATTTGAACCACTGGGTGATGTTTATTAAAAAAATCTTGTTCACCAAAGCACTGTTCTGAGTATGCTAGTTATTTGTTATGAGTGATGTGTTGGTATATAAATTTAGTGAACAGTAAAAAAACACTTTTGATGCAACAGATGTGTACATATTTCACTGTACCCTAGTGTTCTGAACATTTAGAATCACAAATAACTTTATTTGACAACTTTCTTTTTGCCATTCAATTGATTGAAAATATAGCCAAGACTTAATTTATATTGCAAACGGCTGTTCTTTCCTAAAATAACATTTATAATTTGCAATGCACCTTTTCAGCAGCTATTTTTCTTTTGTACTAATGGTGAACTTTACCAATTATTTAAACATAATTACAGAAACCTTTTATAATTGTGTTAGCACAGTTAAAGTACATTGTTCTGTTCAAAGAAGCAAGCTTACTCTTTGGGCTGCTAGGAAGTGACATTCCAAAAGTAATTTTTTTGTTTTAAAAAATGGGCAAAATGACATTACTTTCGCAAACATTTTAGTCCCTCGTGGTTTTTTTTTTGCAAAAGGTAAAATATTCTATTAGTCTGCTTGTCAAAGAAATGGAAGATTTCCGGCCCGATCCGGACAGAAGTGCTGACTGCTGTATTGAGTCATAAGTGTACAGCTGCACAAGAAAATGACTACCTCAGAATCTGCAGTTTGAAAATGACGACATTATAGGTCCTGGTCTCCTACTTTAAGATATAGTAAGTAGTAAATGCCAAATACCTGTGTTATCTGCAACAGCTAAAAGATTATGGCCTTTGAGGCACCATACTGGAAATTTCCAAAAGAAACGATTTAAAACGGGCAAAAGAACATACGGTACCTTGGAAAGTGGATGAAAAGATGAGCATTATGGGCAAATTTAGGTTTTGGACCAAGGAGTAGAATGTCAGATGTAGAGCAAATGAAAGAATGCTAATACTGTCAAGGTTGGTGAAGAAATGTGGTGGTATGTGGCTGTTTTAGATTAACTAACTGAAGAGTAATACTCCTATTTTAAAATGCTATGTTTGTTGCAAGTTTTAATATATATTAGGACAAAGTATAAATCTAAGGCAGTGATGGCGAACGTTTTTGAACCCGAGTGCCCAAATCACGACGCAAAATCTTAGAAATATAAGAGGTCTAAACAACCCCCTGATATTTCCTTTTTAAAATAGAAAAAGAAATTGAGGACACAAAGTCCTCAATCTCTCTTTTTTTGCAGCCTCTGTTCTAAATGAATGGAAAGCACAGATGCTTCCCATTCATTCAGAAACTATTTACTATCAAGCAGTTTCTGAATGGGGAGGAGCCTCTGTACAGAGTGCTTCTCCCCATTGGGAAACTCATGAATGAACAAGAAGTGATGTAAATCACGACCTGTTCATTCATAACTGGGGACACATAGTACTATGTGTCCCCAGTTATTTACAGATCGTCCATGGTCCCATCGCACTCCTGACCGCGTAAATCCCTTTAAGAATTGGGTGCTGCGGTAGTCCAAAGGGTGGCAGCCCTAACAATCGTGAGCGGAAGCAGAGACACCGGCACTCCAAATTTGCAAAATACGTCTATTTATTGACGTGCATCGTGGTAGAAAACAACGAACGTTTCGGGGTCACAAAGGATCCCCTTCATCAGGTAATACGTACAGTTATTTACAAACACTGAAGTGATCAGCTGATTGCTCCAGTGTTTGTCCTGCACAGAGGTCTGGTACATATCACTCATATGTACCGATCCTCTGCCGCTCAGCCACGCACAAAGAGGGGCTCAGCTTCTCCTCTGAATCTCCGCTGCTTTCCTGGGCAGAGGCAGCGGGGGATCCGAGCAGAAGTGAGGAAGGCACTGCAGCCATCAGGAGGACAGGACATCGCGATCTACCAGGGATCGCTTTGCGATCAATGGTAGATCGCGATTGATCTAATGGGCACCCCTGATTTATTATATTGCTGGTTCGGCAATATATTAGAATCTGGGCACCTGCCAGGTTTAAAGATGGCCGCCGCGATTCGCAGCGGCCATCTTTAAAAACTTAACATGACTTTACAGTGACCTGCACCTGGAGTGTGCGGGTCACTGTAACTGGGACCTAGGCTCGCGTGCCACCAGTGGGGCCTCTGTGGCACGCGTGCCCTCGGTTCGCCACCGCTGATCTAAGGCTGTACAAGGCAAGAGGAAGTAAGAAGCTGAAATGCTGTCTTTGATGGATTGGCTGCCACAATCGCCACATCTCAACCCTTTCAAGTGCTTGTGTAGAGTTTCACTGTAACATCAGGTAAAATGCCCATTAAGTTACACCTCTTCCATAAACACTTATTGCCAAGTCAAATGTTCGATTTTGTAGCAACATATCCCCAGTCATCTTCCAGGACAGCCAATGAGATAAGGCTCCGCCTGCCTGCAACAGGAAACTCATCAACCACATTAAATAAAAAGACTCCTCCTACCATCCCAATTCAGTTTTTTTGTGTTTCCTCCGGCTACACAGGGACATCGTAATGTTTGTTATTTTGGGCTCATTGTTTTATTGCCTTAGGGCAGAGCCTAACCCTGCATGCGTTGGGACCACTCCGGGCATGGCCTGCTGCGGTGCATACAGGGTTTTTTCCCCTATCGGACCCTAATCCGAGTTGGCCAAGGTTCCCCTCCGTCGCTCGGGGAGGGAAACCATCCTCCTGATGTGCGCGGCTCCAGACGGTGCACCCCCCCCTGTGTGCAGTGGGGTGAGTGGAGGCGGAGCACCCCCTTGGGATTGTGTTGCCAAGTTGGGGAACCGCTGTGGCATGCTGGCAGATGGCAAGGTTGGCACAAACCTTAATATGGTGGCAGTAGGTGCTGTACCCTCGCCGCAGCACCGCAAGGTGTTTCGCGCTGGAGGGGGTCAGCGTCGCCGGCTCACCTGTGGCTGTTGCGGTGTTGGAGCGGCATCACAGTGAGGGCGGAAGTGAGCCACTGAGGCAGTGACGCGCTTCCTGTGCGACAGATCGGGCCGGACCTCCAGACGTGCCGGTCTTTCGGCGCATAAAGGCCGATGGCGGCATGCGCAGAGCCTCTGGGGGTAGAGCTGTCACAACTAACGCCACTCGGCCACGACTACAAGGCTGCACAACTCGAAGCCGACCGGGACCACATATGGCCGGTGGGGATGTCAGGAGCGGGCTGTTAGCGTGGTCGGCAGTGAGGCGCAAGGATGCCGAACCGGGTGCTGCCTCTCCAGATGTGGGAGAGCATGGTACTGGCGCTAAGGTAGGTGAGTTTTTTTTTTTATATATACAATTCTCCCCTATCCTTACCCCGCTTGTGTGGGGGCCTGTTGCACAGGACAAGCTGGGTTGTGCTGTTTTGTTAAGCATTGTTTGCATGTTGGGTGGAGCACTGGCTGATGGCATCCTTCTTGTCTTATGCAGGTCAAGGCCACGGAGAATAAGCCCCTTGCTGAAGCGAGCGGCTTTCGCCCAAAAGGGAAGAAGTGTGCCTCTTGCAATGTCAAAATGTCACCTTCATGGTCCAAACCCTTATGCAAAAGTTGTTTAGAGAAAGTGATTGCCAAGGAATCGGCAGGGATGTTCAAGGGTCTGATAGATTCTATGAGAGATGAAATGGTTACTACTTTTCAATCGTTCAGGTCTGTGTTGCAGAGCCCAGTGGGTACACTATTGGTCACCAGTTTACCCGGAACATCGGGGGAAGGTAGTTCGATGGGCTACGCTGAAAGCTGGGTGAGCAAGCAAGCGCCCAGTGAATCCTCGGGCTCTCAGGTAGAGTCAGAGGATCAGGAGTCGGAGGGGGAGTTACATAGCAGCAAAGCTACAAAATTCCTTTTCCCTTCGTTTGAGACAGGTGAGCTGTTAAAGGCCATATGGGATACTTTAGGTATTAAAGAAGAATCCGCTGAGCTGTCAGTTCATGATAAACTGTACAAGGGACTCCAGACTAGGAAAGGGCGTACCTTCCCAGTGCACAAATCACTTTCGGACCTGATCCAGGAGGAGTGGAAGCACCCAGAGAAAATAATGTTTTTCTCGGCAAGGCACAAGCGCAGGTTCCCATTTGCAGAGGAGGATTCGGGCCTGTGTGAAAAATGCCCGAAAATAGATGCCTCCTTATCAAAGGTCTCAAAAAAGACTGATTTTATCATTTGAGGATATGGGAGCATTGAAGGACCCGATGGACAGGAAAGCGGAGGCTTTGCTCAGAAAGGGATGAGAATCGGCGAGTGCTGGATTTAAACCAGGGCTGGCCATTACTTGCGTGGCCAGGACTTTAGGTGTGTGGCTGAATCAGCTACAAGTCCACCTGGAGTCTGGTATTGATCGAGTCTGGTCCAGGGTTCCTGGGACAGGCATTGGAGCTCCAAGTCCTCAAATATGAGGGAACTAAAAGCGATGGAATGTGCACTACTGGGGTTCACTCCCCACGTTGTGAACAAGCATGTAAGGATTTCATCGGACAACGCTACAGAGGTGGCATACATAAACAAGCAGGGGGGCACAAGGTCTCATACCCTCCTGTCGCTGCCCGAGGACATCCTACTCTGGGCAGAAGGGAATCTGTTGTCCTTATCGGCAGTACACGTGCAGGGCAGTCTAAATGTCCTGGCAGACGCACTGAGCAGGAGAAAATTTCTCCAGTCAGATTGGGAACTGAACGATCAGACTTTCCATATGATCACGGAAAGGTGGGGGATGCCGAAAGTGGATCTCTTCGCCTCAAAAACCAACAGGAAAGTGGGTCAGTTTTTTTCGCTAGTTTGGGAGGAGGGGACCTTAGGGGTGGATGCGTTATTGCACCCCTGGGGGCCCCAGCTGCTTTACGCTTTTCCCCCAATAGGTTTGATTCCAGGAGTCATCAAGAAAGTGATAGAGGACAAAGCTTTGCTTATCCTGATCGCTCCTTTCTGGCCAAAAAGGCAGTGGTTTGGCCCTCTACAAAAATTGAGCATCAAACCGCCTTGGATACTCCCAATCAAGGAGGATATACTTCGGCAGGGATCGGCGCTGCATCCACGCCTAGACTATTTGACCCTAACAGCCTGGTTTCTGAGAGGGACCTGCTGTTAGGGAAAGGACTGTCGGACAGGGTGGTTGCCACCCTCATATCAAGTCGAAAGCCTTCCACCTGCAGGACAAGATTATTTTAAAACCGGACCCGGCTTTTCTCCCTAAAGTGGTCTCGATGTTTCATAGGACCCAAAACATAGTGATTCCATCATTTTGCGCTAATCCAGCAAATGAGAAAGAGGCTGCGCTAAGGGGCATCGACGTGCGTCGATGCGTATTGGAATACCTTGACAAGACTAAAGAGATTCGAAAGTCCAATAATTTGTTTGTGCTGTTTTCTGGTGCTAAGTCGGGGCTAGGGGCATCCAAGAGCTCCATAGGTAGGTGGATTAAAATGGCTATACAACAAGCGTATAATCTACAAAACCTGAAAACGCCACAGCATGTGACGGCACACTCCATGAGGGCCTTGGCCACCTCCTGGGCAGAAAGAGCTGGGGCTACCCCAGATCAGATTTGCAGAGCAGCAACCTGGTCCAGTTTCGCTACATTCGTCAAACACTATAGAGTGGATCTGACGTCAAGCCAAGATCAGGCTTTTGGAAGAAAAGTACTGCAATCCTCTCTAATGCTGTCCTGGAAGGTGACTAGAGAAAATTGAAGTTACGTACCTGGTAACTCTGTTTCTAGGAACCTTCCAGGACAGCAGGGATTCCCACCCGGTTAATGGAGTGGCTTGCTGTGAGTTGCCGTACGTTGTGCGGAGACGTATATATATATATATACATATGTATAATTCTGTATGTGTACACCTTCCAGGGGATGGAGTTAGGGTTGTGGTATCCTTCGGTTCTTATGATTTAACTGAAGTGTGCTAGGCTGGTACTCTTTTTTTATTCTAGGTGTGGGTGATGTGTTTCCTGTTTCCGGTGGGAGGAGCCTATCTCTCATGCTGTCCTGGAAGGTTCCTAGAAACAGAGTTACCAGGTACGTAACTCCAATTTTTTTTCTTTTTTGGCACCCATGCTATAATCCACATTTTACGCCTGAAAATTACTTCAAACCCCCAAACATTATATATTTTCTGAAAGCCAAGACTCTGTAGAATGAAATGTCTGCAGTTGCAAATTTTTATGTTGCATGGTATTAGCGCAACTCTTTATCAAACCCCAAAACTTAGTGAAAAATGCCCCAAAACACAATAAAATACCTATTTTTTTTTAAAAAAAGATGAGGTTATAACGAGGTAATAGATACCCAACATGCCCAGGTTAAAAGTGTATGCATCTGTGAAACTGCAACAAAATTCAGTACCCCAAAAAGTCCATAGACGATGCTTTAGAAGCCCATACAGGTCATCAGTTTAGAGATACGCATACATTTTGGCCCTATAATTATTGCTCTCTCTCTGGCGTGCGCGATGATACCCAACATGTGTAGCGCGATCATCGTTTTCATACGTAGGCGCACCCTACGTGAAGACGTGGTGCTCACAGGGGCGGGCGGCTTAAAACATTTTTTTTTTATTATTTTTACATTTAATTTCATGTAATATTTTTAAAAACTTGTTTTAATTTTTTTTCACTTTAATTGCTATAACGCCTTACAAGCTGCTCTCCTCCCCAGCTTCCCACCGACACCCGAGATGTTGGTCCCGGGCCCGTAAGAGGGGCAGTGGAGCCGAGGAAACATGGCGGGGCTGTCGGGCGGAGGGGATGGGCAGTTTGCTGGCCCATAGAAGCGATCTGGCGACAGCTGAGTCTCCAGAATAGCTTCTATTGTAAAGTCAACAATCGGCTTTACTAATGTAAACAGAGAAAGCCACCAGGAGTTGTTTTAAATGGGCCCAATGCCAGTGATGTACAGTGTATGTCACTGGTCATAAAGGGGTTAAATCTCATTTGCCGAATGGGTGCCCAACCAAACATTGCATTCAGTTCTGCTTGTAAGTTAGAGACCACCTGTAAGAACTTTATTCCACTACGTAGCTTGGTGTCATCTGAAAATATAGAAATTGTAATTTTACTCTCAAATTCTATATTATTTTATAAATAATAGTTTAAAAAGTAAAGAGTCCCAACACTGGACTTTGGGGTACACCCCTCACAATCTTAGACCATTCTGAGTACGAATCAATCATCACTACTCTCTGAGTACGGTACAGTCTTTAAGCCAGTTTTCTATCCATTTACAGAATTCATTTTCTAACCCCACGGACATTGACTTACACATTAGCCGTTTATTGGGAAACTGTAGCAAATGCTTTGGCAAATTTCAAGTATACAATAGCCACAGGCACTCCCAAGTTTTTTTTTACTTCCTCACAAAAAGAAAATCATTTGACAACTTCACTCTTTTGTGTATCCATGGTACCTATTGCTTATAATTGTTTGTTTTTTAGCAAAAACTAATTTATGTGGACCTTTATCAAACACTCAAGTATATTCCCAACTTTAAAAGTTAAACTTATAGATCTGTAGTTTCTTGGTAAAGACTTTTACCCCTTTTCAGAAATGGGCACCACATATGACCTTGTGCTATAATCATTAAACAGTCTCTAAAAAATGGCTTTCTGAACAGCTGAACTCTTTGAGGACAAGGGGGTATAAGCCACCTGGTTCAGGTGCTTTATTCACCTGTTTCTGCAACATAATATTTATGAGGCATTCTGATTTATTTGAGGCTGTAGCAATACTATCCAATGATGGACTTGAGCTGTGCAATTTTCCTTTTCCTACACAGATATGGAGAAGGTATTTTAATAGATTTGTTTATTTTTGTCCCCAGCCATTGACTCGGAGTTATCTTTGAAGGGGCTTAAATGCTAAGACCTGATCTAATGACTATGTATATATTTAAAGTATTATTGGGTGGTTTGTTTTACCCTCATTTGCAACCTATTCACTTTGAATTTTTGCACTCTTGATTTCCTTTTAAATAGTGTTATAATTTGTAACTTTTAAATTTTGAAAATGTTTAATTTTTTAAAAATTTCCTTTTATTCTTTATGGTATTTTTTAACATACCATAATTTTTTAACATACCATATCCACATGCAAGTGGGGATTTGACAGTGGGTGTCTCGTAAATGATCCTCTGGATAAAGAGAGACCAGTCATCTCTGGAACAGAGATGGGTGATGCAGAGATAAGACTCTTGATGGTACATCTGCCCACATCGAACTGCAGAAAGGAAAGAAATCTGTCCCACGGAGAATCTCCTGAGTCTCTTGAATCCCATGGATTCACACCAACTAAAGTACACCTTCCAAGCCCAAAGGTACACCTTTTGAGGGAAGTAGACTTTGCCTTTAAAGCCAAAGACTGAGAGGCAGGGTGAAAGATCAGTGTCTGTAACAGCAAATACAGGCTTAAGGGACAACCAGATTGCTTGAATCACCAAAATGGTTTTTGGAAGCTGGGTTTTCTTCATTGACCAACTTCCCTGCATCCATAGGGTACCCCCAGCCCTATAGACTGGCATCTACCAAAAGAGTGGAACAAATGACCTGGTCCTGTCCAGGTACCCTATCACCTGTATGCCTCAAGAGCACAGCAGAATCAGCACCTTGTTCAACACCCGAGGTGAAGAACGGAGGCTGAAAGGGGTGGGGGTGTCACAAATTGGTATTGAGAGCGTTGGACAGCAAACTGAAGGTACCATTGGTGGGCAGAAAAGATAAATGTGTGAAGATATACATGTTTGATATCCACTGAAGCCAAAGAATCAACCTAATACAGAGAAGCAGTGACTGACCGCAAGGACTCCATATAAATGATGGACACAGATGAACACGTGGGCCTTTGGGTGTCAAGATGATGTAGATGCCCTTTTGGGCTTGGGGAACTTTGGAATGGTTCAAATAGAAGAAAAAGAAGCCCCTGTTTTGTTAACACATATTATGTGGGCAAGTCCTAACCCAGATAGCAAGGATAACTTGCCACAAACTTGTGGCAGGGTTAAATTGTCATTCTGGTTAAAGGAGAAGTATGAGGTGATTGCTTTTCACAATGAGACTGTCACAGGTCAGCTCAGTAGATCGGGAAGTGAGCGAACACATACCGGCGTTCGCTCCCTTCTCGATCCTGTCACTGTTCTCTGCCGTGACAGGGGAGGGGCTGGATTCCCCCCTCCCCACTCCGATCCTCCAGCGCTGACAGGCAGAACGGACAGGGGAGGGGGCGGATACAGCTGGCTCTGCCTCTAGATAGGCAGAGCCAGCTATCCCTCACGCAGCTGGGCAGATCTAGACATAATTGTTGGGATCCGCTTCAGCTGCGGCATCTCAGCTCGTGGTATATTGCGGCGCCTCAGTATACCGCGAGCTGTAGCTTGCGGTATACTGAGCTTAGGGTGACGGGAGGACGCTAGTTTGTGTCCTCCCGTTACCCTATGGAGAACTATGGGGAAAGCCCTAACCCCATAGTTCTCCTTTAACTTGCTGCACACATTCCTGGCAAGTTGTAGACTTGCAGAACACTTGCCGCACAAGTTCTAGTTGACACGTTTTTATTTTGTAGCTAATTTGCTTGGCAAGTCTACAGCAAGAGTCCTGCAGGTCTTAGCAAGAGCTCTGCAAGTGTACAGCACTTTTGTAAAGCACGTCTGGAGACTTGCTGTAATTGTGAAGCTTGGCAAGGCTGCAATAGTTTAGCAAGTCATTTTCAAACTTGCAGCTCAATTGCTTGCTATCTGGCAAGGTGTATCAATGTTGAACATCGAATGTTCGTACGTAAGAGGTTTGTGGTATCTTTAGATGCTTTTACATCTTTAATAAGGTGCTTTTACATCTTAATAAGGGAAGCCTTCAATCATATAAAGTTTTTATTTTGGCACAAATAATCATTGTGGCCCATCTAACAATATTTAGATACTGTAAAGTGGTTTGCTATGGTTAAGGATTTTCCAAATAAAAAGGTAAAATTCGGGTATACCTGAGTACTTTGGTGGAATTTTAAAAATACGGATATTATGTAGGCAATTAATGTCCACACAGGACATAATTGAATATGAAAATATTGAAACCCAATCTAAATTGCAGGGAGTTGGATTATAGTGCCATGTCACACATCATGTTCAATGTGAGAACTATCTGTTGGTCAGCTCCCACTATGACCAGGTCACACCAGTAGGATTTGTGCCAATTTTCCAGTCTGAGCCAAACGTGACAGAATCACCAGCAGCTGCAAAGCAAAACCAGAAAGTGCAAACAAATAGGACAAGGCTTCAAGAGTTTTATAGGTGGTTCCTTGAATAAAGGAGAATCCTCTTGCATCTAGAAGGGTGGTCTTGTTAAGACCATAGAGTCAACGACTGGAAGTGTCGAGCACTTTCAGACAAAATCCTTTGCCACAGGGTAAATGCAGTTGAACACCTTGGAGAGGGGAGCTGACTTTCAGGTTGTTTCCAGTGCTGAAAGATGAAATGTTCAAAAAAGGTGTGATGTGGGAACATCTTAGCAGACTGCTGTGGCTTGTAATCAAGGCCCAACACTGAGTAGTGACAGGTTGATCCTCCAGCTTCTGTGTTGTGGGTATTGCCTCAGTCACAGAGGGCACAAGTTCCTTTGGTTTGGGAGTGATAGAAGCAGCCTGTCAGTAACCTGGGGAGAGATCCTCACCCAGGGATGGTAAAGATTCAGGGTTGAAGAGAGGGTCAGCAAAACAACTCACTTGCAACGGCCAGAGCAGCTGCAAAGTCCAATAGCAGGGGAAGCCACAGCCTGGAACTTGCAGCCTCTACATATTATTAACCAGTTGAGTAAGCTTGCACATAAACTCTCGATCATGGAGTCAAAACAGTTCCTTGGTTAATAAAATATAGGAAGTGGAGAGCTCTGAGGGGTCAGAAGAGGGCACAGAGGCTATAACTTAGTGATAGGACGCACATACGTGACTCTCCTTCACTCAACATTAAAAACACTGCACACAAAGCAGGAGCCATGAGAAGACTGTTCTCTGGGATGGATGGTACTAGGCCCCAAACGTGTGCTTGTGTAACCTGGACAGCTGGAAGCTTGGCTGTAGACCAACAGGTCGAGCAGGGCTGTAGCCATAGGACACCAAGCATCACTGCAGGCAGGCAGTAGGTAGTGAACACAGGCCTGTGTTTTCAGTGGCTCTAGGGTGCAGGAAGGACATGTACCCATTCAGATTCCCGACCATAAAGAAGGCGTTAGGCGCGCGCATGCAAATGCTTCACCCCTGGCAATGACCTTATCACCAGCCTCTACATATTAACCAGTTGAGTATGCCTGGACAAAGACCCCTCCTTAATGGAGTAAAAAAAATGGAGTACAAAAGTTCTTTGGTTAAATTAGAGGAGGTGGAGAGCTCTGAGGGGGTCAGAAGAGCGCACCAAGACTATAACTTAGTGTTAGCATGCACAGATGTAACTGTCCCCTTCACCACTCAAAAACACTGCACACAGAGCAGGAGCCATTAGAAGACTGTTATCCTGGATCAAACTCTTATTTGATCCCCAATAGCGGAATGGTAATAACAGGCTCAGGGTGTTGTGCTAGGCAGAGCCGTAGCTAGCTCCTTTTGCTCCCGAGGCAAGAACAGAAAACTGCGCCCCCCAACAGACGTGTGATGTCACCTGACGCCATGCATGCGCTGCATCATGTGACGTTATGCGCCCTGCCTCCAGAATGCGCTGGTGGCCAAATCCAAAATAGCATAAAAATTTGTTTCATTTGACGAAACTAATGAAAACATTTTTAGTTTTCTGTTCATTTCGTCCTAAAATAATTTTTAGCCTTTGCACATGTCTAATAATATGTGTGCGTGAGTGTGTAGCTACGCCCTCTCTCAGCTGCGCCTGAGGCGAGTGCCTCACTCGCCCCATGGTAGCTACGGCCCTGGTGCTAGGCCCCAAACAGGTACTCATGTAACCTGGACAGTTGGAACCTGGGTCCTAGATCAGTCAGTTCGAGCAGGGCTGTAGTCATAGGCACCTAGCATCACTGCAGGCAGGCAGAAGGTAGTGAACACAGGCCTGTGTTTTGAATAGCTCTAAGGTGCAGGAAGGAGATGTGTCCATTCAGGTTCCCAAACATAAAGAGGCCATTTTTCAATATTCAGCGCTGCAGTACTTTGACTGACATTTATTCTGTCATGCAATGCTGTACTGAAAATAATTTTATACCATATTTTGGGGACCGATAGAGCTTTCTTTTGGTGGTATTTAATCACCACTGGCACTTTTATTTTTTACTATATAATAAAAAAATAGTTGTTTTCACATGTAGGCGCACCTGACGCTATTTACGTTTATATGTGCGTGCATGCGGGGGTTGTAAAACATTTTTTTTACACTTAAGACAGGCCCTCTTTATGCTATCACATAGGGGGATAGCAAGCCCCCTATGTAATAGCTAAAATACAATGACAGGTGCTCTTTATGGAGACATCAGGGGTCTCTAAGACCCCTAATGTCACCTTGGGACCCCCAACAAAGCTGATGAAGCAGAGGTGTGCTTCACCAGCTTCTTCTCTCGCTATAGCAGCCAGAGAAATGACAGCTAAAGGCAGGAGTGATGTAATACACATCGCTTCCACCTATAGAGAGAGGAGGAGAGATCAGCAGTGGAGAAATGCTGATCTCTCCTCCATTCCCAGCATAGGCAGCTGCTGTACCAGTCCCGGGCTCACAGGGGTGACAGCGGAGCCTGGGATAACCGGCAGCAGTGTTGGGGGGGGCGCACACTTTTTACTTTCATACAAGCGGTCAGCCTGTTGTAGAGCTGGGAAGAGTCCGCCGTCTGCCCGTGTTTTTACAATATGCGGACGGCAACTGGTTACAGGGGTCAAATCAGTTTTAACCATAATGATGATAAAGTCAAGAAGCAACAAGGAAAACTTTTCTCAAACAAAATCCTAAAACTGAGTGTTTTTCGTCCAGGAAACTACCTTCATTCTAAAAATGGAGTGTTAAGATCAATCAAAATTTCGAACAAGGTTCGACAATTCTCTGATGGTATTGAATGTTCTGACAAGATTTTTCATATAAAAATTACCAGTGTATGGCCAGCTTTAGAACTTGGAGGCTTGGGGGGGGGTGTGATCATGGCATGGAAGAGAGAGAACATGCTCTAGTCAAGCTGCCAGACTGCAAAAACAACTTACAGCTATACTGAATTGACTTTCCCATCCCAGATACATTCCCGCAAAGCGGAAACCTGAGGGGCAATCTCAAGCGCAATCACCACAATGGACTGTTTTCTAAGCACTTCACAGCCAACCACCTCAGCCACACGACACAGAAACAAGATGGCGCTGGTGGCTCATGCATGCCAACGTCCACAGTACAGCCTAGATGATATGCAGTCAGGCGACATTCCCGCACTCTGTCAATAGGATATGAGCCCTCTGCTTTCCTACACAGCCAGTGGCCCAAACCTCAGCGCTGGATGCTCATGATGTGCTGGGTCCAGAGTTACTTGAATTAGCCAGCCTGGGTAAGCGAGCCCTTTTGGGGCCCCTATTACAAACCGTGCCATCTAAGGGCCATCTTTGAACTCTTAGCCAGCAGGGTCTAAAACGCTAGAGTCAAACAAGCCGCTGCCGTAACACAAATGGTCCACACCATGGTTGCCCTACAGCAGACGGTGACTAGCGTTGAGAGATCACATGTGGATATATCTACACATCTGAGACAACTTCACTTACTCCTTGATGGCCTACAAAATCATAGCCTTAGACAAAATTCCAGGATAAAGGGAATCTAAGGCCTGTGCTGACCTCTGCACTACCATCATGGCCATATTCAACACCCTCTTGGAAAACCTGCTCATACTGAAATATTCATAGGTAGAGTGCAAAGAACCCTTGACCTAAGAAATGCTATTGCGCCTAGAGATGTCCTGTGTGGTTTGTATTCTTACACTCTACAGAAGGCCTGGCCTCTGGTCTCTGAATTTGTCAGTGCCACGATGCATCTATTTTCTGATGTCTTGAGAAACACCTTGCAAATGTGGCGTACCCTGCAACCGCTCAACAAGTTGCGCCAACAAAGCCTTACAAGTGGGTGCACTCCTTTCACCAGATCATTTACAAGGGAAGCGACATCTTTCTTCTACAACAGCATACTGACCTACTAGATTTGTTTGGCTTTGCAGACCTCATTGTGATACAGATTCCAAATTGGCTTGCTTTTTCCAATATCAAGCCTCTTGCACCGCACCGCACTTGTAGTCAATTAACTCTGCCTCCCATCAATATTAATACATGTCTGTACCTCGGTACGGGCATGGATGGGAGTAGAGATCCACCGATACCATTTTTTCTAGACTGAGTACATCAACTATAGAGGACTACAAATACAGTTCCCACTCTCCCCCACATCTCGCCTCTAGTGTGTGGGGGCGGAGACAGCACGTGCTGTCACAGGAGGCTGAGCTCTCCTCCTCACACCACTCGCTCAGCCTCCTGTGACAGTGTGTCAGAGGGGAGAGCGGTACAAGCAGTCACTGATCAGTGATAGCTGAGTGTTTGTAGATAATGGAGGACAAAGTATTTGTACTATATCGTCAATTATGAATGAATGGGAAGTGATCTACATCACCTCCTGTTCATTCATGATTGTGGTTATAGTAAACATACTCTGTCCTCATGTTATGAATGAACAGGAACACTCAGTATAGAGGATTCCTGTTCATTGATAACAGGGGATACAGAAAAAGAGATTGACGGCTCTGTGTCCTCAATCTCTTTTTCTATTTTAAAAGGGAAATATCAGGGGTCTATTTAGACCCCTACTATCTCCCAAAGCTCCCAACAGTAAAGTAAAAAAATTAAAATATTAAATAAAATATAAACAAATAAAGTTCATTAAAAAAAAGAAAAAAAAAAAATTTTTTAAATTGGAAAAGGTTAGAAAAAAAAAACATTTTCGGTTTCGGCCTGACATAATTTTTTTTTCTTATCATAATCCACTCATAGTCCGCTCATCATAATCCACACTCATAATCTTAAACCATACAACCGATCGTAATCCTTTCTGCTCATTGTAATCAACAATGACAATCTTAATCAGCAATACTCATTGTAAGCATGTCCCAGATCCAAGATAGACCGTCCTCACTGTTCTTCAATTCATCAGACCCTTGTTGTCCAGGGGAAACAGATTCTGATAGCGATTGTCATTTGCTATCAACTATCAGCAAAATAGCTGGCCGCTCGCGGGGGCCTCCCGGGGTCATAGCGAGGAGGAAGCGGCCGTCTAATCTGCCTGTTTAGAGGCCGCAGCCTGATTGTGACTGACCCGAATCGCGTACTGAGGCGATCCGGGTCGGTCAGATGTATTTCCATTGGTGGTCCTGAACCTGGGCTCGCGTGCCAGCAGAGAGGGCCCCGCGTGCCCTCCCTGGCACGCATGCCATAGGTTCGCCACCACTGGCCTAGGTCAACACCTTACCCTTTGATCTTTAGACAAAAAACTCCCAGGGGAAAAAACTGAGAAAGAAGATGGGACCTTCTAAGTGCAGTAATTAAAAAAGTTTATTTCTTTTTAAAAAAAATATAAATTGCACTTACAAGATGAATGAATTAATCGAGCTTAAAATCGTTTGGAAAGATATCAGCTGTGAGCAGCGGAGACAGATCTTCCTTGAAGCGTTTCGTTGATTTAACTTTTTAAATCAACGAAATCAAATAACTTTCTCCGTTTTTTCCCCTGGGAGATTTTTTCAACAGGTCTTCGCTGTCAGTCGGGCAGTGAGTCTTTAGAAAACCCGTTATAAGAGGAGAAAACTATACCAGATTGCTAGATCTGGAGAGAAAAGATTGTGCCGGATCATTATAACCACAAACCTTTCCGGATTTTCTGGGCCATTGCGTGGTCTGACATGGACTCTTGCGGACATCCCTGAGGAACTCTCTGGTGAACGAACAAACTTTCCATTTAGACATTACAGAAATAAGGAAAGCAATTACTGTTTCATGCAAACCGCAATTTCTCCGAAATGACTGTTTGCTATATTGTCGTTAGGATTTGAGCCTATTAACCCCGCAGTTCCCGCTCTGAGAGGAACCAGAGCGCACTGGGTTGCATTGTACTTTTCATCACTCATTATTTGTCGGTTAATCATTATATAGATTTATGCATTATATAAGTTTTTTATATGCTCTTTTTTTCCACTTATGATTATTGATTATACACAATTTTTTTCACATATTGGATTTCAAACACAGTTGATTTTATTAATTGTTTATTCACATGTACACTGTTTCATAAGAATGCCCATACGGATGTTTTTGATATAAATGATTTGATCAGTATGTCATAGCCCACTAGACATATACAAACACTCGATCAACACCGGGCTGTGATTGACATGTTCACATACCTTATAACCATCTATTCACTGTCACTAGTGGAGATATTTATTTTGTTATTTGCAGTTAATCTTTCCCTTTGTTTCGAGAGATTATTGCATTTATTTCAACACCTATTCACAATCTGACCGAGCGCAACTTACTTGCCACACATTAGTTATCATCTCCCTTGCCATGCCTCCTGCAGGCATGAACAACACACAGTTGGTTTCTTTGATAAGCAATGCAATCTCAGAGTCAAGATTTGAAGATAGCTGTTCAGCAGCTTTCGTACATGAAAATGTTGTGCATTCCAACAGTATGCCACCTCTGTGTGCCCCACACCACAGATAGACCATCCTCACTGTTCTTCAATTCATCAGACCCTTGTTGTCCAGGAGAAACGGATTCTGATAGCAAGTTGCCATTTGCTATCAAATGTGGTTCCCCCCTCCAAAATGGCCTCCTATTGTGTGGGGCACCTCTGTGTGCCCCACACCCCAGATAGACCATCCTCACCGTTCTTCAATTCATCAGACCCTTGTTGTCCAGGAGAAACGGATTCTGATAGCAAGTTGCCATTTGCTATCAAATGTGGTTCCCCCCTCCAAAATGGCCTCCTATTGTGTGGGGCACCTCTGTGTGCCCCACACCCCAGATAGACCATCCTCACCGTTCTTCAATTCATCAGACCCTTGTTGTCCAGGTGGAACGGATTCTTATAGCGGGTTGCCATTTGCTATCCAATTTGGTTCCCCCCTCCAATATGGGCTCCTCGCCATTACAAGGGTCAGGATCAATTGTGTATGCCACCTGTGAGTGCCCCAGATCTTAGATAGACCATCCTCACTGTTCTTCAATTCATCAGACCCTTGTTGCCCAGGGAAAATGGATTCTGATATCGGGTTGCCATTTGCTATCAACTTTTGTTCCCCCTCCAATATGGCCTCCACACCATTACAAGGGTAAAAATCAATTGTGTATGCCACCTCTGAGTGCCCCAGATCCCAGATAGACCATCCTCACTGTTCTTTAATTCATAAGACCCTTGTTGTCCAAGGGGAACAGGGCCGTAGATAAAAAAAATTCCAGATTTATTCCAAAATTATAAGACTTTATCTAGCAGACACACCAAGGTTTGAAAAAATATACCGGCCATATCATTCCTAAACCAATCTTTTACCCTGAGCAATACTGATTTTGCTGTTTGACACCATATGGATAAAAACCATGACTTATAATTGGTACCAATTCTCACAAACCGCTTAGTATATACACTTATTGGGATTTTTTTTACCAAAAACATTTAGCAGAAAAAAATTTGGCCTAACTTTTGGAAGAAATTTGATTTGATTTGATATTTTGTATAAGAAAAAGTAGAAAATATAATGTTTTACCCCACAATTTTTGGTCTTTTTCATTTATATAAAAAAAAAAAATAAATGTAAAAAAACCCAGCGGCAATCAAATAGCACCAAAAGACAGCTCTATTTGTGTAAACAATTAAGCGCCCGGGGGCAAGTCTTCCAGTGGCGCCCGGCCACAAATCAATCCATAGTTCAGTGCTCTAGACCAGGGGTGCCCATTAGGTCGATTGCGATCTACCAGTCGATCGCAATCTCTTTCCGGCAGAGCAGCGGGGATCCAGAGGAGAAACTGAGCGCCCCATGTGCGTGGCAGAGCGGCGGAGGATCGGTACATATCAGTGATATGTACCAATCCTCTGTGCAGGACAAACACTGGAGGGATCTGCTGATCACACTGCGAGTGAGGGGCGTGGCTGCGGTGCCATTGACTTGCCCTCTCCCGCCCCTGAATGTAGGTGTTTTTTCTTTGGTAGATCTCATTGAGCTCGTCATTTGAAAAGTAGATCTCCAGACGAAAAATTGTGGACGCCCCTGCTCTAGACCAACTGTTCCCTTGCCTATGTTTTCCCCTCCTGATCCACCTTCAAATCACCTAATTATCCAGTG
The DNA here is from genome assembly GCF_000935625.1 of Nanorana parkeri. Lineage (NCBI taxonomy): Eukaryota > Metazoa > Chordata > Amphibia > Anura > Dicroglossidae > Nanorana > Nanorana parkeri. The sequence continues at coordinate 241,706 of NW_017307660.1, read as the reverse complement.
CTATTTTGTTAATTTAGGAGCCACTTCTGGGCTTGCTTCATTTTCCCCGGCGGTGCCCTTTCTAATCTGTCATGAAGAAAAGACTTGAGTGATTTCAAGCCTACACTCCATGGTGGTTCAGGAGGGGTGCTTCCACACCAAAAGAAGGGAGAACAGAAGCGGGTCTAATGCCACTGATCCACCATAGAGGCCCACCACATAGCAATGCAGAATACCACCAGCTATAGAGGACTACAAATCCTGATGTCTCCAGGGTCTCAGGAGGGCTGTGCAGGGTCTCAGGATGGCTGTGGGGAGTCTAAGGTGGGCTGGGGGTTCACATGTAGCCTGTGGGGGTCTCAGGTGGCCTGGTGGGGTCTCAAATTAGGCTCTGCAGATTATTATTAATGTTTTCGTTTTATTTTTTTAAACTTTTTATCAGTTTACTTTTCATTTTAATTTCTTTTATTTTTTACTTTTTTTCACGTAACCTTATTGCTATCACACAGGGGTTAACCAGCTCCTGTGTGATAGCATATGGAGGTGACAGGCAGGGTAAATGGGAAAAGGGACTGTGGACTACATTTACTGACAAACAGAAGGCTAGAATGCCCCTGAGATCCTGCAGGATCTGTGGGGGCTGTGCTGGGTCCTAAGGGGGCTTTGCAGGATCCATAGGGGGCTCTGCAGCCTGCAAAGATCCTGCAAAGCCCACCGCAGATCCTGCAGAGCCCCCCTGAGATCCTGCAGGATCTGTGGGGGCTTTGCCGGGTCTCAGGGGGGCTTTGTAGGATCCATAGGGGGCTCTGCAGCCTGCAAAGCCCACCTCAGATCCTGCAGAGCCCCCCTGAGATCCTGCAGGCTGCAGAGCCCCCTATGGATCCTGCAAAGCCCCCTGGGACCCGTCAAAGCCCCCCACAGATCCTGCAGGATCTCAGGGGGTCTCTGCAGGATCAGTGGGGGGCTTTGCTGGGTCTCAAGTGGGCTTTGCAGGATCTGTGGTGAGCTCTGTGAGGTCTATGGTAGGCAGAGCTCACCACAGATCCTGCACAGCCCCCTGAAACCCTGCAGTCTCAGGGGGCTGTGCAGGATCTGTGAAGGGCTCAGTTGGGTCTCAGGAGGGCTTTGCAGGATCTGTGGCGGACTCTGCAGGGTCTATGGTGGGCTCTGCAGTGTCTCAGGTGGGCTTAACAGCCTGAGACCCTGCAGTGCCCACCAGAGATCCTTCACAGCCCACCTGAGACCACAGCCGGGTGGGGTAAATTTAGCTGACCTCTGAACTGTAGATCACACCACTGTAGATGCACTCTGCATCACACCGGTGACCTCTGCACTCTGCGTCACACCGCTGACCTCTGCACTGTGCGTCACAACGCTGCACTCTGCGGAAAACCACTGACCTCTGCATTGTAAGCCACACCACTGAGCTCTGCACTCTGCATCACACTGCTGACCTCAGTCACACCGGTGACCTCTGCACTCTGTGTCACACCGCTAACCTCTGCACTGTGCGTCACAATGCTACACTGCGGAAAACCACTGACCCCTGCACTATAAGTCACACCGCTGACCTCTGCACTCTGCGTCACACTGCCGTCCTCTGTACTCTGCATCACACCGCTGACCTCTCTACTCTGCATTACACCACTGAACTCTGCGTTACAAGTGAGCTCTGGAACTCGGAAATTTAATTTTTTTTATGTACCAAATTCATATACTATTATTCTGTATTGCTGTATAATGTATTGCTGGGATTTTTAGTCCTCTATAACTGATGGTATTCTGCATTAGAGTGTAAGCTCCTCTGTACTGAGGCTGATGTGACTGGCTCAGTGTTCTCTGTACAGCACTGTGGTATATGTCAAAGCTATATAAATATATAATAATAGTGTATTACTGTGGGGGGAAATTAGAGTGTAAGCTCCTCTGTGCAGAGACTGATGTGACTGGCTCAGTGTTCTCTGTACAGCACTGCGGTATATGTAAGAGCTATCTAGTACTCCAGCTCTGGGAGTTGTCAACTTACACTGCTTGCACCCTTTAATCAAGGTGTCCCTGCAAGTGTAGCATGAGGGTCCACACTCCTGATTCCAGATCATATCTGTGAGCCCCGTTCGTGACAAATATCTGTATCAATTAAAGTGTGTAAAAGAAGTAGGCCCCGCCCATAATGTAAAATAGTCATAAGAAAAGAGTAAAATAACAATTATTTTATCCAAATGCTAAAATTGTGTGCTTCCACTTATACCCGCACACAGGTCTGATTCCAATGATAGTAGTTCTCTCTAGGTTTTCCAGTCTAAATGGAACCCAAATCCAAGGTGTATGATATAATATTACAGAGAAAAGGATAAACTAGTAAGCCCAAAGGTGGTACATCACACATTTGCTCCCCAAGTCTGCCTGAATCTTTTATGATCCTCTGACTTTTCTACAGTTTGGCAGCTTATACTATCAAACTATACTGAAGCTAAGGTTTAAACCAGAATATTTTTTTTAACCAAATAATACTCTTTACCTCTCATTTAAGTGGATCCTTATATAAAAAAAAGAAGGATGCTTTATGTGTGGTCGTCAAACTTATAATTAGTTCTCTGCTAACATAACTGGATCATTAGGAGATTTTTTATTTAGTGGCATTTTGGATATTTTAAAAGGTATGGACTTTAATCTGTATGGCATTTTTTATTCATTGTATTTCTTTACTTTGCAGTTAAAATGGCCATGTTCTTGTTATTTCGAGTATGCAAGTCAAAGAACCTATACAACTCAACTCCCATCTTACTGAATGAACACCTACCTATGGACTAAGCTTTAAGAGACTCTTTTCCAAGGGAACAGAACTCCTGCTGGCACAAGAAGATCAGGAGAGCCTCAGTTGAGGAGACATGCCAGACGTTTGTTCAATATGGAAGTACCTTGGAGTCATGGAATTATGGACATGGGGTGTTTATAAATGAACAAAAGGAGGGGAGTTGTGTAAGAACATTATATATACAGTTGTGTGAAAAAGTGTTTGCCCCCTTCCTGATTTTTCATTGTTGTGCACGTTTGTCACGCTTTAATGTTTCAGATCATCAAACAAATTTAAATATTAGTCAAAGATAACACAAGTAAACACAACATGCAGTTTTTAAAGGAAGGTTTTTATTATTAAGGGAAAACAAAATCCAAACCCACATGGCCCTGTGTGAAAAAGTGTTTGCCCCCTAAACCTAATAACTGGTTGGGACTGGTTGGGCTAAGGGTTTAGCAGCAAGAACGGCAATCAAGCGTTTGCGATAACTTGCAATGAGTCTGTTACAGCGCTGTGCAGGAATTTTGGTCCACTCAGCTTTGCAGAATTGTTGTAATTCAGCCACATTGGAAGGTTTTCAAGCATGAACCGCCTTTTTAAGGTCATGCCACAGCATCTCAATAGGATTCAGGTCAGGACTTTGACTAGGCCACTCCAAAGTCTTCATATTTTATTTTTCTTCAGCCATTTAGAGGTGGACTTGCTGGTGTGTTTTGGATCATTGTCCTGCTGCAGAACCCAAGTTCGCTTCAGCTTGAGGTCACGAACAGATGGCCGCACATTATCCTTCAGGATTTTTTGGTAGACAGTAGAATTCATGGTTCCATTTATCACAGCAAGTCTTCCAGGTCCTGAAGCTGCAAAACAGCCCCAGACCATCACAATACCACCACCATATTTTACCGTTGGTATGATGTTCTATTTCTGAAATGCGGTGTTACTCGTAAGGTGTGTGCCAGATGTAATGGGACACACACCTTCCATAAAGTTCAACTTTTATCTCGTCAGTCCACAGAGTATTTTCCCAAAAGTCTTGGGGATCATCAAGATGTTTTCTGGCATAACGGAGACAAGCTTTTATGTTCTTTTTTGGGCCATTTTTGCCCAGTCTCTTTCTTATGGTGGAGTCATGAACACTGACCTGAACTGAGGCAAGTGAGGCCTGCAGTTCTTTGGATGTTGTTGTGGGGTCTTTTGTGACCTCTTGGATGAGTCGTCCCTGCGCTCTTGGGGTAATTTTGGTTGGTCGCCTACTCGTGGGAAGGTTCACCCCTGTTCCATGTTTTCACCATTTGTGGATAAAGGCTCTCACTGTGGTTCGCTGGAGTCCCAAAGCTTTAGAAATGGCTTTATAACCTTTTCCAGACTGATAGATCTCAATTACTTTCTTTCTCATTTGTTCCTGGATTTCTTTGGATCTCGGCATGATGTGTAGCTTTTGAGGATCTTTTGGTCTACTTCACTTTGTCAGTCAAGTCTTATTTAAGTGACTTCTTGATTGCGAACAGGTGTGGCAGTAATCAGGCCTGGGTGTGGCTAGAGAAATTGTGGGTTTGGATTTTGTTTTCCCTTAATAATAAAAACCTTCCTTTAAAAACTGCATGTTGTGTTATCTTTGACTACTATTTAAATTTGTTTGATGATCTGAAACATTAAAGTATGACAAATGTGCAAAACAATGAAAAATCAGGAAGGGGGCCAACACTTTTTCACACAACTGTATATATAACTGGAAAATTGAACTTCATACTTAACACAATTTTCCTTTCCTGTACAGCTCCATGTCAGCACACAATGGGTTAATCCCACCCTCCTCCTCTTTAACAGGATAGTAACTCATAAATTTGGGCTTCCCAGAATCCCCATTCTTTCGAAATGGGTGGGAATCCATGTGCTGACATGGAGCTGTACAGGAAAGGAAAATTGCGGTAAGTATGAAGTTACATTTTCCGGTTTTCCTGTCAGCTCCATGTCAGCACACAATGGGAAATAACTCGCACAACTAGGGGGGGAATGCAGAAAATTGTTTTATTCACATACAGCAGCGGACGCAATAACACCTCGCCCAAAATCAACTAAAGTTAGAGCAGCCGGTTCCACACAATAGTGTGACCAAGTGGCCGCTTTGCAAATTGTCTCCAAAGAGACTCAACTGGCTGCGGCCCAGGACGTAGAAATACTCCTCGTAGAGTGAGCCGTAACTGCACTTGGCGTATTCAACCCCTTAGCTTTATAAGCCAGATCAATAGTCTTCACCATCCATGAAGCAATAAGGCGACTAGAAGCCTTTGAACCCTTCTTCAACCCCACTGGCACAATGAAGAGATGATCTGTGGATCTGACAGTGGACGTAGCATCAATGTATGCCCGTAGTGTACCACCCACATCCAGCCGATTCAGCCGCTGACAATCACCTGAGCAGAGCGTTGGGAGTACAATCTCTTGTTGACAATGAAATTTGGACGCCACCTTCGAGAACAAACCCAATCATGGGCACCAAGACCACACGATCAGCCATGAATGTGGTAAAGGGTTCTTTACAGCCCAGGGCAGCAAGTTCCGAGACCCGCTTAGTAGAGGTCACTGCAACCAGGAAAGCAGTCTTCAGGGTGAGAAGCCAGAGAGAGGTATCTTTGCGGTGGCAAAGGCGTCCGAGGCAAGATAATCCAAAACCAAAGGTAGGTCTCAATTGGGAAAGAGAAGCTTTCTAGGAGGTTTCAGCCGCAGAACAGCTTTGAAGAATTGGGAAAGAAGAGGGTCCGATGACCACTGAACCCCCGTAAAGGCCGAAATAGCCGACACCTGTCCCTTTAAAGTGCTCAAGCTTAAGTTCATATCTAAGCCCCTTTGCAAAAATTCCAAGACATGCGTAATTTGAGGCCTTTCGGCGGGGAATCCTGCTGAAGAAGCAAATTCTTGAAATTTCGATACTCTGTTATACGTCTGGTTCGTAGATGATTTTCTAGATTGCACCAGAGTGTTGATCACATTCTCAGAGCATCCTAAGTGTAGTAGTTGGCTCCTCTCAATCTCCATGCCATCAGACACAACCTGTCGGGAGCGGGATGAAGGACCGGACCCTGAGAGAGAAGGTCCTCCACTACAGGCAGGGGGAGAGGAGGTCCCTGCGCCAGTTGCCGAAGCAAGGGATACCACGGCCTCCTGGGCCAATCCGGAATGACTGCCAGAACCCAAACATTCTGCCGGGACAGCCTCTTCAAAAACGGTAGAATCAAGGGCACAGGAGGGAAAGCATAAGCCGTCCGAAATGTCCATGTCGCCGTCAGTGCATATGTCACTATTGTCTCCCGGCAGGGGTGTCTGGAGTAGAACAGCTCTAGCTTCCTGTTGGTTGGTGAGGCAAAGAGATCCACCTCTGGCAGAAAAGCCCATCTCGTGATTTTCCGAAAAACACTCGGGTGAAGCGACCATTCGTTGTTGTCCATCGACACTCTCGACAGGAAATCCGCCTGGCAGTTCAGAACACCTACAGGGCTGACAAATGCAGAAGATTGGCCTGTGCCCAATTCAGTATAGGTGCCACTTCCTCCAGGAGGGACCGACTTCTGGTACCCCCTTGTCTCTTCATATAGGCGACTGCGGTCGAGTTGTCCATCCTGAGGAGGACTGACTTGCCGCAAATTAGTTCCCTGAACGCCATCAGAGCCTGAAAAGCTGCTCTCAGCTCCAGCACGTTGGAAATCATGCCCTTTGCGCAAAATTACCAACGACCCTGAGCCAGATGACCTAGGCCGCTGGCTCCCCAGCTGTGTTCGCTGGCATCGGTGATAACAACCAGGAAATGAATCAGATGGAGGGAATGACATCGATGAAGATTCACTTCCTCGAGCCACCATTCGAGACAAGTCCTCATTGGTAGGGTAATAAGAATCCTCTGATTGAGATTCTCGGATTGCCATTGCGTCAGTAAATGGACGGGTGTTCCATTGGGCCCACTTCACCATGGGAATGGTGGACACCATGGTGCCCACTACATGAAGACATTGCGAGGCAGAGAGGACATCTGCAGCAATTGCAAGTCAAATCCTGCTCTGGATAGACAGAATCTTTTCCCGTGGAAGTGTGACGATGCCAGGCCTCGTATCCACCCTTGCACCAAAATAGACCAGATCCTGCGTGGAAACTAGATGGCTTTTCTCCTGGTTTATGGTCCACACGAATTCCTCAAAGGTGGAGAGCACTAGAGCCAGATGGGAAAGGAGCCCATCCCGACTCCGATTTAGCAGGAGGACATCGTCTAGGTAGTGAAATATACGAATACCTTTTCTTCGTATCAAGGCGATCAGGGACAGGAGCACCTTTGTGAAGGCCCTCGGGGATGAGGTGAGACCAAAAGGTAGGCAAATAAATTGATAATGCATCGTGGCCACTGATAACCGCAGGAACTTTTGAAAAGCTGGATGGACTGGGACATGGAAATAGGCGTCTTTCAAGTCGATTGAAACTAGCCAGTCCTCCGGTTGGATCACCTTTAGGATCGTCTGCAAGGATTCCATTTTGAAGTGTTCCTTCTTCACATACTTGTTGAGATAGGTTAGATTTATAACCGGCCTCCAGTCTCCTGACTTCTTCTGAACCAAGAAAAGAGTGGAATAGATGCCCGAAAAACGTTCTTGATGAGGCACCGGAATAACAGCCCTTTGCTGTAGTAGGGTTTTCACAAACTCCAGTAGAGCCACTCTTTTGGAGTTGCCTAGGGGTAAACGCGTCGGCAGGAAACGCATCTTGGGTGTCCTGCGAAATTTCCAGGAGTGTCCCTGTGAAATCGTGTCCAGTACCCATTGATCCGTGATATTGACCACCCAGATTTTTTGGAATTCGTCGAGCCTTGCTCCCACCTGACAAATCCGGGCGGGCGAACCTTCAAAAAGATTTCTGTGCCGGTGGTCCCGAAGCTTGAACATTCTTCTTCTGTTTAGGTGCAAACCCAGAAGATCTCCATGGCCTACAAAATTCTCTTCCTGGCCGGTATGTCCTCGATTCTCGAGTTCTGTCCCTTGAGGTTTTCCTGAAAAGCCTCATCAACCTCCTGTCTTGAGGAATAAATCCAGATTTACCTCCCGTAGCCTTAGCAATAGCTGCATCAAGCTTATTACCAAAGAGCGAGGTGCCTTCAAATGGTTTTCTACACCATTCTTGTTTAGATGATGGGTCTGCCACCCATGGCCTGAGCCAAAGGGCCCTCCTGACGGTAACGGCCGAAAAGCATAATCCTAGACAATGATTTTATCATGTCTATAGAGGCTTCCGCCATAAACGTGGAACATAATTTAATGTTCCTGAGAATATCCGAGATCTCAGATTTACTGAGATCCTCCAATAATGCCGACTCTGCATTATCCGACCAGACCTCCAAGGCTTTAGAAGACGCGGCCACCGCCATTGCCAGTTTACAGGCTGAACCTGCCAATAAATAGATCTTTTTAAGATCTAAATCTATACGTCTATCCAGTACATCCTTAAAAGACACTGCGTCATCCAGTGGCAAGGTAACGTGTCTAGCCAACCGCATTAAGACTCCTCCACCGTGGGAGACTCCTCCAAGTATTTAACATCCTCCCGTTTGAAAGGGTATCATTTTGAAAATCTATTTTGAAAAGATTACTTTTTCTCGACCTGACCCCATTCTTCAAATTTAATCTCCTTTATTTCTTCCATAAAAGGAAAAGAAGAAATTTCCTTCTTGCTTTGTTTAAAAAAGTGTTTTCTCTTCTCCGGTTGCTCAACCGGATCCTCCCAAAGCAAGGCCTGTCTTACTGCCCTCACAAAGGGCTGAACAAGAGCAAAATCGAAACCCTCAAACTGGTCCGCTTCTTCAGACAAAGAGGCACCCTCAGATCCCAAGGGAGAGCTCACACTGGAGGCCCTTTCCGTCCGAACAGTAAAACGCACCCCTGAGGGTCCAAAAGACCTTTTTCATCAAAGAAATTACTTATAAACTGTCCGTCTGCTTGTCTCTAGTTGCTTCCAAGAAACATGCTTCACATGCTGTCTTTCCTGGCAGTGCTGTGTTAGGACATGCCCAACATCCAGTCGGAGGCGGTTGAGTGTGATGCCGACGGGTAGAAGGTCTAGTAGGGCGTTGGGGGCCTCTGGAAACAGAGTCCGTTGGTTCTACCCTATCCCTATGCCTGGAATATGTTCACTCTCCAGATGGGGATCTGTGCCTGACAGATGAGGAAGATGAGCGAGAGGGTTCACGAGAAGGTCTGGATGGACCGATAAGACAGCAGGAGGAAAAATTGCAGATAAAAAGAAGAGTAAAAAATGCCCAAAATAAAAAAAAAATCAAAAACTTTTTTTTTTAAACCAAAAGCTGGGAGCCGCCGCCTACCTTCTTTTAGAATGCTGGTCTTCTTGAGGGGTCGTCTTTTCAAACGGCATGCTGAAACATACATGAGTACCATTTAGGAACCACAAGTATATATATATACAGATGAACCCTGATTTCAGGGAAAAGAACATACCTGTTAGTGCAGTATGGCAGAGACAGCTGGGCAAGGCAGGCGGATACGGAGTGGAAGCTCCAAGCAGCAGCAGCTAACTTCAGTTGTCAGATTTTTTAATTTTCCGCCAGAAATTGATGATCCGCCCACTCCGCGTCACCCCGCCGCCTACAGCGCATGCGCCGGACTCTTGCCGGCACTTCCGCACGGCCGTGGAGCGCACAGCGTCCCTGTGTGTTCCACACACACGCTGCCACCGTACACCGCCGCCCGCCCGTTGCAGACGAAAATATACGGCCACAACGAACTGGCTACCCTCCAGAACCCAGTACCTTGTACAGGAGAGGTTTCCCGGATACCAGCAGTGGGATCACACAGCCCTAAGCCGTTGGAATGGGCACAGCGCAACAACACACCAGGGCACATATGGGATGGACAGCAAGAGGTTTACTCCTGTAGGTAGGCAAACAGCTCCAATCCTGTAGAAAGAGGAAAAAAGAGGAACAGTGGGGATTCTGGGAAGCCCAAATTTATGAGATACAATCCTGAGGAGGAGGGTGGGATTAACCCATTGCGTGCTGACATGGAGCTGACAGGAGATATATATATATATTTATATATATATGTATATATAAAATTGTTTTGTATTCATCTTGCCTTTCTATAAATAGCCATTTTGTCACTTCTTCTAACAAGAGCAACCCTGTGTGAGCTTTTCAGTTAGTTGAGTTAAATAGTTTTGCATTCTAGTTTCGGTAGAAAATTCAGTCAGGATCGCATTACTTGGCAGAAACATATTTAAGCTATGAGTTCACCGAATATAGCAGGACATTTTATTCTTTCACAATAAAAGGAGAGATTGAAGGGATTAAGAGAGTTTAACATTAGCAGTAGTTTCTTTGTCTCAGGTTAGAGTACTTGTTTAAGCTTTAACCTTGAGAGTTTCGAGTTACTGCAAAACACATGATTTCACATGAAATTAATGTGCATCGTTATCTAGCTAAAGTTTCGATTTCGTATGCAGCAGTTGCTAGGCTCTTCTTATTTGTGATTGGTTAATGCTGAATAAATCTTTGATATTGAGCAGATACCACACACCGTTGTGTCTGTGTTGATTCTCATATCCCGAGCTTGAGATGTACCGATTCGACAGAAGAGAAGTAAAAAGTCAACCTCAGATTTGACCCCGGTGATAACAAAGTAACCCAAAATGTGGCTTAATGGAGCATTTAGCATATTGTGGGTAAGACGCCTTTATGTCTTCCTATGTCTAATTACTACATAAGTACAAACATTTGTGATTCTAGTCTATCATGAAATATTGCAGCTCCAATGTGGGAGTCACTCTGGAACATTACTATTTATATATTATCTGCTTACTTTAGAGGGCTTCATGCTGCTTATTTGAAGGACATAAGTAAGACATCTTCCTGTCTCATGTCTAACGTTTAGATTTGCATTTGATATTTTTCAGTTTTTCTTTCTCTGATCATTTTATTTTTATTTAAATTTAGACTTTTAACAAGCTACACTGATGAACCCACAAATTGTTATGTTATATATATATATATATATATACTGTATACACTGTATATATACACACATGTTGGCTGTATCTTCAATAGATATGTTAACAAAAATTTAAGTGGCATGGCTATTTTTACTAAGCACTTCCAACCACATATCCAGGATTTAATGTTCTGAAGAGCGATTCCTCAATCGTGTTGAGAGCTGGAACAGCCTAAAACCTGAACCAGGTCTTCACATGCCAATGCTGGTTCATCACATGCCAATGCAGGTTCATATCCTCCACAAAGAACGCATATCCTCTTTGATTTACACCAAAACAAAGTCCAGTGCTATGACATATATACCATCTATAGGTGAAGGTTCTTTGTCAAGAGGCAGACTTGATCTCCAGACTGGAAATAAGGGGCTTAATAAGATTACAATCAGCAAATCCTACCTAGAGGCAGAATGGAGAAGGCGCTTTTGCACCTGGGATCAAATTGTGATGAAAGAGGTCTGCATCTTCGCAGGTCCACCTTTCCTCTCTTGTAGGTAAAATGATTGAGGTTATTATGGGCAAGCATGGCCCAAGGCAGAAGAGAGACCCAGTCATCATGGTTGACGGAGGCAAGAGAAGGGAAGTACCGCTTAAGATAAAAAGAAAACAAATTCGAACCGACTCCCAAGTTCAAGGGTTAACTAAAGACAGGGACAATAAACCTAGACGAGTGCTACCTCCACTCACCCCATGAGTATACACAATACAGTATAGCAGGATTTAGAAAAGACCCTACGTGTTTCTCGGGAACTTGGGAGACGACCAAATGGAGGTAATTGTACCAATCTTGATCCATCTCATCCAGAAAGCCAATCCCATCCCCCCAGAGTGAGGCAACAGTGTGCTACCCACAATATTGATTGCCCCCTACGAAAACCCCTTACTCTCTTGATCTCCCCACCTGTGTACTGGGCTCAGTCCGGGTGGTTAGAACAGAGTAGAGGGGATTTAATTACTTATTGTTGGTTAGTTTGTCTTGTTTCCCCCATTCTCCCCTCCCCCCGGCCCTCTGGGTTACGCCCTATTGATCATACCACAAGATATCCTGAGGTCCTGTTAATATAGCGGAGCTCACACACCCATCCCCACCACTTTCCCTCCGGCCCCCACCCCACGAAGGGGTAAATTTAAGGGATCCGTACTAGTGAGTCCAGCCCCTTAGGCCCCTGTCACCAGACCCTCACCGGGACCACCATGCCGTCTCTAACGGAACTGGTAGTGATGTCCCTAAACGCTAGGGTACTCAATGTTCCAGAGAAGCGAACACTTATCTTAGGAGATCTAAAGAAGGCCAAGACATCAGTGGCCTTTATTCAAGAGACTCACTTCCGCACAGGGACAATACCCAAGTTTTCGAACCCCCATTACCCTCTAGTGTATCATGCAACCTCTTCGAATAGTAAATCTAAAGGTGTTTCGATTTTGTTTCACAGATCACTGACTTTCGACCTGTCGGATTCCGTATCGGACAGCGAGGGTAGATACCTAATCCTGAAAGGGAAACTCAATGACATACCGGTGACACTGGCGACGGTGTCACCGCCATGCAACTGAACACACGCCATGCAACGTTTCTTGCCAAATTTTTGACACTTCTATCTGACTTCACAGAAGGTATGTTGATCCTGGGGGGTGACTTTAATGCCCCCCTCAATCCTATCCTAGATACTTCCAATGGCAAAACATATTTGCCCTATAAGGACTCTTAAGTTCATGAAAAAGAGGTTGTCATCCCTGAGCCTGTGTGACGTGTGGAGGACCATGCACCCAGATGGAAGGTATTACACCTATTTTCCCAAGTAATCTTCCAGGACAGCATCTGAGAGATAGTCTCCTCCCACCTGAAACAGGAAACACATCACATACACCAAATAAAAGGGCGCTTACCCCCAGCATGCCTCAGTTATTTGTGTTTCCTCGGCCTAGACAGGAGCATGGGAAATGTTTGTTATTTTTTCTGTATAGGCCTGCGTGCACGTGGCAGGGGCTTACGGCTCGGGCATCTCCTTAGACGACCCAGCGGCTTGGGAGGTGTTTGGGCAAGATCCCTAGGGCAGTCCCCATCCTGTCCTACCCTTAGGGGTGAAAGCCCTGAGGCTCCCCTCTTTCAAGAGGGCAACCATCCTCTGCGCTGTTACGGTTCCAGCGTAACTTTTCCCCGGCTAACAGGCATAGCTGCCCTCGATGGCCATAGAGGGTCAGAGAGAGGGACTCTGATGCTGGACCTCCCAGTCTTCCAAGTATGGTGGCTCGGTCAGTGTGGGGGCCCCCTTTTTACTTTCTCCCTGCCGGTCCCCTGAACACTGCGGCAATGGCGGCCCGGTGGGGGTTACTTACTGGGGCAAGTCATCCAGCGGCGCGGGGTGAGCTGGCCGGTGCCGTCTGCGTGGCCTCGCGCTGTCGGGTGGCTCTGAGGTGCTGCAACGGTTCCTCAGGCCGGCCGGAGCGTCTTCCCGCATGGTGGCGCACGGCAGTGACGTCACGCCGGGGGCGTGGCGTACCTCGAGGCAGACGCTGGGAGAAAGGCTGCAGGGAAGAGGAAGTGACGTCATAACGCGGCGCACTTCCGGTCCGGCCCTACAAAGGCTCCTCTCGGCTATTCACACACTGACCAGGGGAGAGAGGAGCAGCGGCCTGCCAAAGCAACCTTGTGGACACCAGCAAGGGGGGAGCAGTCGGAGCGAGGGCAGAGCGTGTGGATCTTCGCATTGGTCAGCGACCATGCCAGCAGACTCCGCAACAGTTGCTGCACCCACTGATCTGGGAGAACCCTCTGCAGCCAGCTCTAAGGTAGGCGAGTGCAGCGCACTTTTTTACTACCCTGTACCTTGGTGATGGGGCCTCTCTGGCAAGTGTACATTTAGGGGGCATAGGGGCCAGCACTAATGACACACGTGTTCTTTGTTGTTTCAGGCCAGAAACCCTGACGAAAAGCCCTTAGTTGTACCCTCAGCCTCACGGTCCAAGTACAAAAAGTGTGCCTCTTGTACCGAGAGGTTACCATCCTCGCACAAAAAGCCTCTATGCCAGCCATGCTTAGACAAAGTGGTGGCGGAAGAATCTGCAGGGAATTTCAAGGGCTTGCTTGACAGCATGAGGGAGGAGATGGTGGCTACCTTCCAATCTCTGCGATCAGTCATTCAGGTCCAGTCAGGCCCTCCCTGCCCAGACACGGCTCTGCCAGGGCCGTCAGGGGTTCAATCCCGCAGGTACTCTGAAAGCTGTACCAGTCGGGAGACCGTGAAGTCGGGGGATTCTACCTCCGATTCAGGGGAGGAAGAATCTCCAGAAGAAGAAGAGGAGCTTAGGGGTTCTAGATATCTTTTTCCGGCTTCAGACACTAACGAGTTACTCAAAGCGGTCTGGGAAACCCTGGGGATCAGGGAAGAGCAAAAAGAACTGTCGGTGCATTATAGACTGTATAAAGGTCTCCAGTCCAAAAAGGGTAGGACTTTCCCTGTCCATCAGTCGCTTAAGGATCTTATCTTATCAGAATGGGCC